>NC_089224.1:105968768-106028768 GCF_963924675.1 Phocoena phocoena
TTTATTTATTGCCCTCCGAATGCAGTCGTCTATGCAGATGCTCTCTCCCATTATATGTGGGGCAGGTGCACAGCATGTTGAAAGACAGCTAATTAGGATTTGCTGAAAGATATGCAGAAACTGTGGGCTTATAACAAAGCCAAGTTCATTGTTAAACAATGTTTTACTTTGTTTATATGATTTGTCTAAATCTTAGGGATACTGAAATGAATGTTGTAGTTATAAGTAGATTCCAAATAGGGTTGTTGTTTTTTAACTTTGTGGTGCTGTGATAACCAAGGAGCCTAGATGTAAAACCTCTGAAAATGTCCCAGTGTATGTTTTGGATTAAAAACAACAATGTTCAATTTTTAAATGATTGTTTTCCCAAGTTTCAGTTTGAAGATATCAAGATCTTTTGATAACCACACAGTTTGATTCATTCTGGCTCTTGTAAATTTAGGTTCACGAAGATGTTTATAGGTGCCTACAGGAGTGGGTGTTATGACTGGAAGCCATCATAACAGAAGGTGTGACTTTGGCAGGTTAGTAAGCTAGGGAACAGTGAGGTAGGTAGGATGAGGGATAAAATAGTAATTTGAATATAAAGTAAAAAAATAAATAGAAATATTCAAATTAAAAATAATCTTGGAAACTGGGTATTATTCGTAATCATGACTGTTTAATAGAGAAAGAAATCCAGTCACTTTTCCAACTATAGTTATGAAAATGACTTCAGTGTTGATAAATACCTTCTCAACGTTGCCTAACTGTGAAGTGCTCTAGTACTTTTCATCCAAAGGAATATGAAATTTGTGTTGATTTACTTACGATTTTATTTATTTATTTTTACTAATGATTTTAGAAGAGTTATTATTCATCACAAGGGGAGGATGTTATACCAGCTGAAAATACATACTTATAATTATTTTTACATGTGTCCACTACTATTGAGTTTAAGGGCTGCTTCCTACTGGTATGGTGGTGTTATATACATATTAGGTACGTATAAAAGAGCTATAGATGGGTGATTACTTTGTGTCCTTTGCATTTCTTTCTGACTAATTTCCTTCTTCTATCTTCCTTATAGTCTATTTCCTTGTGTATTAGTCATTGAGCATCTTTTCTTGTTTGCCGCACTGTTCAGGGGAGTGTAATAACTTTGACTATGTATGTTGGTTTACTATTACAGAACCTCACCAATGTCCATAAGGAAAAGATCAATATGTATAAGTACAAGGGGAAAACTAGAAACCCGGAAGAATCTTGAAGGTAGATTAAAAAAATAAATTTCCAGGAGAAACATCAATATCTGTAAATACAAAAAAGAAACAACAAATACAAAAATGTGAGCAAAAATTTAGTCTAAAAAGGAGAAACTTAAGGAACTCCCAAACAAATAATATAAAAATGAAACAGAGTCCAAAGTACAAGATAAGATGTTGCTCAGTGAGTCCTTACTTCATTCCAAATGCACAGAAAACTTGGTATGTGGAACCACAAGCATTCTAGGCCATGAGATTCTAGGCCATGAGATTTTAACATCTAACAAAGTGAAGGGAAGAGAATCAAAGATGCTAAATTAAAAATACTAATGTAGCCAATATTTGGCAGTTTCTTCTAGATCTAGAAGAAATAGCAAATACACGTTTGTCTATCTTTAATTACCAGCAATGTGTTGATACCAATTTTATCTGATTTAAGAGAGTTATCTAACTTTTTGGTACCCTAAATTAATTTATTGTCTTAGTATGTTGTGGTTTTCAAACTTTATTTATTTACCTCTGAATAAGCAACAGATATAATTTTAAATTATTGTGAGTTAGTTTTATTACCCAGTTGAAATTATTCTGAAGTATATTTTTAAATGAAAGTGACAGCTTTAAAGTGTTTTGAGGGAGGATATTAAAGTTGTTCATTTGAGTTAAGGCAACCAAGAGCTCTGTCATGCTGTGGGTATAATTCAGGGCATCTAGGAATGAAATCTGTTCTTAAAAAGAATTGATGGTTGTTTTAGGTTAGCATATAAAATCGCAGAGCTGGTGCTCAGTTGAGTACTTGGCAGCTTATAGATGTTACTGTCATGTTAAGTTACACTAGACGCAGAGTGTGCACCACTGTGGATAAACAACAACAGGCACAGACGCAAAAGGCAGACACCAAATGCAGACCTGCAAAATGCCAACTTCCTCCCCCCCACTTCCCCAAGATGCCTTGTAACTAGTATGGGGAACCTGCTTTTAAACAGATTTACGGAGGTTAATTGGGCTGGGATATTTTAGATTATGTTACACATTAATGAAAATGCTGATTTTGAGCTGTCATGACTCCACCGCTTTTTATACCATGATAATTACTTTAAAACTTTGTCTTCTGTGTTGTTGAAAACATCTTGGCAGAAAGCCTGTGACCTGATTAAACCTATGAATTGTCAGCTGTGATCTATAGTACGCAGATGAGGTTGCTGACTGGGCATCACTTAGGAAGTTCTTGATTTAAAAGCAAAATTAGATTGAGACTACTGTGTCCAGCACTGTACTGCCATGTTGATGGTATGTTTTCAATACTGTATGTAGTGTCCTGGTTTTATAGTTTGCTGGCAGTTGCTTAACAAATTCATTTAATAATATATATTTTTAAAGCATAGCTAATTACCCTTATAATGTATGTATTTCTCTTCTCTCCCTGAAATTACATGATGGAAAAGCCCATCTAATCCTGTTTATATTCTAATTTTTGGACATAGCTTGTGAATTAATTACGGGATTTTAAATTCTGTTTTTCCAACTGTATGGAGAAACAAAATAACTACCTTTTGATGAGTTTGTTTCATATCCTTGGAATTATTTTTTTTCTTTCTCAAAATCTTGAATTTTTTACCCCTTTCCATTTTTGCTTAAATCATCTAAAACTGGGAAGATTGGCTGTTAGAATATTCTGAGAATCCAGGGTTACTCTTTTCCAAGGATCCAGTGTGGGATATATTGAGAGAGGGTCATACTAGAAATTTCACAGAAGTAAGAATTTTCATACTTACTTATGCTTATTGATAAAATGTGAGCAATGAAATTCTCAGAATGAATTGTAGTGCACTGATGTTGTTTGATCATTTACTCAAATAAATAAAATACTCACACTGTTTGTCCTGTTTCTCGCTTCTTCTCTCTCTGTCTCTCTCTCTCTTCCTTGAAGGTCTCAGCATCAGAGGAGCCCAGGAGGAGGACCCTCCCGATCCCCAGCTAATGAGACTGGACAATATGCTTTTGGCAGAAGGGGTTTCAGGTCCTGAGAAAGGTGGGGGATCGGCGGCAGCAGCTGCAGCCGCGGCAGCCTCTGGAGGTTCTTCAGATAACTCTATTGAACACTCAGATTACAGAGCCAAATTGACCCAGATCAGACAAATCTATCACACAGAACTGGAGAAATATGAACAGGTCAGCAGCCGCCACTCTCATAGTCCTACACAAACCCTCTATTGCTCTTCTGACAGACTGCGCTAACTAATTCTGAGGGCTGTGAGGGGTAGGTGTTAACAGAAAGAGCAGAATAAATAAGGTCAATGCAAAAATCCAAGTGAGTTGTTGGATTCATGAAATGAAGTCCCTTTGCAATTTTAGAGGTGAAGCTAAACCTGTTTTATCCCATCAATTTGTTTTACTCATTCCTCACATTTACATGCCCTTACTACCACACCTGCAGCCATCCTTCCCCTCTAACCTCACTGCTTGGTGCTCGTCAAAGCTCTCTATCATTAACAGTTATGCACTGGCCTCATTCATAGCTATTATAACAACTTTTAAAGGGAAGCATTGCATAGTGAGCTCTGCCTGCTATGCGGTGAGCTACAGAATCCTCCTAGGAATTAATTCTTCAGGATTATGCCAGGCTAAAGGGAAGGAGCTAACTTCACAAAGTAAGCAGGTTCTGGCCTTTCTCTTTGAGGAGACCTCCCAAGATAATTACAGGTTTCCTGGGGCAGAGAACACTAGGCATTGTGTGCTAAATTCCTGATTAGAAAGAAAGTATGGATTAAAAATGCTATTCTCAGCAATTATATTAACTGTACTTCTTTGAATCTAAGATATCTTTGATTTTAAGCCGTATCATGGTGTTATGTACCACCACCAAGAAAAAATTAACTGCCCAATTGAAGTATAACATGCCATTGATAGTGAAATGCTTCCAAACTTCAGAGATGTTAAAATGTGGGGAAAAATAAGTAAGTCTTAGATTCAGTGAGACAAGGTAAAATGTTGGTGGTTCATTTTAAACATATTTTAGTTGTTCGTTTAAAAACCTGCTTAGTTTGAGGAATTCTCACTGAAAGGTAATTTAAAAAAATTATTATGGAAATGTTTAAATGTGCCCAAAATAAAGAGAATATTAAGCTGAATGCTATGAAATTAACAAGTTTTTATGTCATAAACAGTTGTGTATTAGCATTTTTATAGAGTTCAACCTAAAATAAGGAACTGCCTAGATACTCATCATCCAGGTAAATAGTTATCAACATTCTGTCAATCTTATTTTGTCTATCTCCCCTTGCCCCCACTCTTTTTTTGGGGGTGGGTGGGTAGAGTATTTTAAAATAAGTCCTAGGCATCATGTCATTTCACCCATAAATTCTTCACTATGTAGTCAGGCATTTATTAAAGTCCAAACACCTTAGTGTGATGCCCTGGTCAGTTTTGATATTGATTTTTCTTCTAAGTTCCCTGTAAAGTTTCAGTTGTATATGTTATTATTTTCATTGCCTTCTCTAATATTCTGGATATGGTATTATTAAAAAAATGCTGGATTCTGTCCCAGAGGTGAGTGTGTTTTGAGGAATGGTAGAAAGATTTATGTAGCTTTATGTTAAAATACAATATAAATTAATATTATAAGACATTATCTTTTTTCTGAGTAGGCTTTCTGGGATCTCATACTGTATCTCTAGTCTCATTCATAGGAATAATTTTTGGTAGAAGATATGCAAATAAGAATTTTGGAAAAGTGGTCTTGTGTATATATATGAAAAAAATTGAGCTTTCTGAGTTGACATATGAATAATTGAGAGTAAACAAAATAAGTCATGGTTGAAAAGGTTGCCCTGAGCATAAACAGTAGAAAACAACTCTAATTTGTAGTATAACCCTAATTGCATAACTTTATGTTAATACATCTGTACGTACTTACTAAATAAATACTATGAGTCACCTTGCATGGAAAGATCTATAGTATTAGGGGTCAAATGGCTCATCTTTTTAGCTGAGAAATTAAGAAATTCCTTACTATCTTCTGCCATGTTTCTTCACACCAGCCTCCTTATTTTCTCCCTTTAGCCCTGTTGGAAGTTGGGTGAATCTGGCGTCAGTCATTTTCACCAAGGTTTTTGTTTTGTTTTGTTTGCTTTAAAAATACACATGTGCACACAAGTTCTTCATAGACTAATCTACAGTATGTATTTTTGTTTTAAATATCAGAGATTTTAAATGTAATCATGAATCTTATTTCTAGATATGTTCAGTAGCCTAATAAAAAACCACTGAATGTATATTTCCTTTCTCATTTTTAACACTTTCAGAAGGAAAAATATAGATAATATGAAATCTTTGCAGTATTACGGACAAATAAAGTATCATGACTAGTTGGCTGATTCAACAGAAATTTAGTTTACAATTTTTCTCCTGTAGGTTCTGAATTGTTTTAGAAAGAACATAGCAGCATTTAGTTCTCTTGAGCTGTCTTTGAAGCTGGCTTTTATTGCTCTTCTGTCTGTAGTTCCTAAGTTTGTTCAGATCAGTGAGTTGACATAAGATGGTCTTTTCTTTTCATATTTTTGGGATACAGGGCTTTATCTGAGATAGAACTTTCAGGGATATACTTTGGCGTTACTAGAAGGGCTACGAAGAACTGAGATGAAGGGGTGGCATTTCTAAACTAGATGGTGGCATTATAATTTACATTTTACAGATGAGAAAATGAGACTTAGGTGAAGTAATTTGTCCAGTGTCACACATCTAGTTAGTGTCAGAATCAGGTTTTGAAATCAGTTTCTGACAATATGCCTTCTTTTTCCATTGAATTATGCTGCTACTTATGTATGTTAAAGAATAAAATACAACCAAATTTTAAAGATCTTATTAGCTTCATTCAGCGATTCATGAATTGAACAGTATCTCATCTAGCACATAGAAAGGGGCTCCCAGGAGCTGTACAAGATGAAAGACTCTTACAGGCAGACAAGAGTGGGACGAGCAAGTGATACTAGCAAAAAGAGGGTCCGTTGTGGCAAGGTCGCCTTCCCTTAGGTCCTGGCAGAGTCTGTCAGGCAGATGACCTCATGGGTGCTGGCCCAGTAGTTCCAGATTGACTGGTTTAAGATTACATTCCTAGGAGACGCTGAAACTTGGGGCATAGCAAAAGTGACTCCCTTTTGGGTCTCTTACCTTGTTTTTAACAATTACAGTTTGCGAATAATTCAGATACGTTCTGATTTTTCTCTTATTTGCCCATGTTGGATTGCATTTGGGATAGGATCAGAGTAGAGATAGAAAAATAAACAACTATTTTAATCACTTTACAGACATTATATTTTTCCTCCTAAAAGTACATGAACATGGGTACTTTGAGTGACAGAAAGCTTATTAGTAAATAGGAAGAACATATATGTTAAGGCAGAGGCTTTGTCAGAAAATTGTGTTGAGTCTTTTACTAAAAGAAATAAACAACATTGGAATTTTAGAGCTGTTCACTCCACTGTGTTTTGCAATGAAGCTGTAATGAAAATGTATCTGAAGCCTGTTTAGATTTAGATTGCCATAAAATTAACAAACACCACCACTGCAGTAAATTAAAGTACCTTATAAACGCAGCCACATTTACAAAGCTAAGCAGACTAGAGCTACAGTTAGAGCAAAATTAAATCCAAGCTGCAAGGCTCAGCTTTCTGTGTATGTTTTAGGAATGGTACTGTTTTTTAAAATCCTGTCCTTTTTTTTTTCTCCAGAAAATGTCCTTTGATCATGTGTTTACATTACATAGGCTCAGATGTAATGCTTCTTAATGAGAACCATCTAGCTTCACTTATAAATGCTTTTGAAATATTAGGCATAGAATATATATTAAAGTAAGATTCTTGAATATTACTATCACCTAAAAGGAAAACCAAAACTATTTTACTTTTGTTGATCCTGACGACCAAGAGGAATATGATAATTTTTCAAAGCTTGCAGCAACTGTGTTGTAATGCTTTTGTCTTGGTTGCACTGCCTTCCTCTTTAGCTGGGAGGAAGACCTGGTTGCTTGTCTTCTTGTTGATTAGCTACAAGTTTTTTGTTTTAAAAGGAGGAAAACAAATTTTTTTATTTTGTACACATGGGATCCCCATATAATTATAAGACCCAAAGGCAGCCAGACAATGGAGGCTTATATGGCATCCTGAACTATGGGATGGGACTAGCTACAAGTTTTGAAAAATGTTTTTACTGTATCTTTCAAATATGCTCTTATGATTAAAGACCCAACTATTAGGATAGGTGAATTCCTAATGAACTTGAGCCAAGGGTCCTGGGAAGCCTGTTTTAAAGAATTGAGGGTCTTGTTTCCTCTACCTCTCTACCAAAGGGAAATGGATACATTGGTTTTTGCGAATGAAATTTGACTTAGAGATTTGTTCTCAGTTAAAAAAGAAAAGATATATATCATGCCTTATGCAGTTCTCCCACTTTGCTTGTACCAGAAGTGCTTGTACACAAGCAATTCACTTCATAATTTACAGCTGCTATAACAGAGATGACATATTGAAAGCTATCTCCTATAATTATATTGAAATACATTTTTGCTGAAGGCAAAAGTGTTGTAAGGGTCCCAACCCTCCCCCAACCATCTGGGAACGTGCTTTCTGAGTTCGCAGATGTCTTTTGAATTCACCTCAAATCAGGTAAAGCACTGGAGCCACGCATGTACACTCAGTGTGCTCAAGACCAATTAGGTACTGTTTAGCTAATAGAGGACTTT
Source organism: Phocoena phocoena (assembly GCF_963924675.1). Classification (NCBI taxonomy): domain Eukaryota; kingdom Metazoa; phylum Chordata; class Mammalia; order Artiodactyla; family Phocoenidae; genus Phocoena; species Phocoena phocoena. The sequence goes on from NC_089224.1 coordinate 105,976,749, forward strand.
CCGATTACAGGGGATTGCAGGGGGAATGGAGAACGAGTGTGCAACCTAAACCACTTAAAGGCATCATGGCCTTGTGCTTTTTGAGGCTCTTTTTGTGTGTTTATATTTGCTGGCAAGATCTCCTTTGCTTGTAAAGAATTTTTTTTAATCAGGTTTTAAAATGCTGATGTTATTACATTAGAGATTGTGTAACCCACAAACTCCTAATCCTATTTTGCTATTTTCTTAATAGCAAAAAAAAAAAAAAAACAAATAGCAGGAAAGGTAAAAGGGTACTACCTGATGTAAACTTTATATTTATTTTTCCCAAACAAGACTTTGCCATTCATTGCTCCAAGAGAAGGGTTTTACTTCTTGTCAGCTTTCACGCTGCGTCTTTTCCTTGGCTGGAAGGAGTGTTTGAGTGTTCCCTTTTTTTCTCCAAGTTTCTAGTCTATTGGCTCTTTGTACCAAATGTATCTTTGACCACAAACTTGATTAATGAAATGAATTGTTTTATATTTGAATACTTTTCTTTTCAATTTCTTTGGAAGCAGTGTTTGTATTTATTCTGGCAATGGGAAGACACAACTATATTAGGTAATCAGAGTAGGGACTTACTTGCAGAATGACAAACACAATATGAATTTCATAAAATTGTCATTTCTATTTTCAACAATAACTGCCATTTATTAAGTGTTAATTGTGTTCCAGACTCTTCAAAGAACTTAACATGTATTATATAATATAATCCTTACAAAACCCTCATGAGATAGGTCCATAAACCACGTGATTACGTTGAGACTTGTTGAGGTACGATAGAATCTAAAAAAGAGTGGTTATATGTATATGTATAACTGATTCACTTTACTGTACAGCAGAAACTAATACAACATTGTAAACCAACTATACTCCGATTAAAAAAAAAGATAGATATTTCATCTTTGCAGCTGTTTCTTAGGCATATTGGTCTCATTCTAGTTGGCTTAGAAAGTATCTTTCAATGTTGACTCTTATCCTAAAACAAGAATAATTTGTTGATTTAATAAGCATTACATAAATACAAAATCTGTAATACTGGACTAGAGTTACTTGCAAGGTTATAAAGACATCTAGAAAACGGATGCTTGCAAATTAGAGAATCATCAGCTTTTAATAGAGATTTATTCTTTCTTTGAAGAGTGGATTTTTAGCATAGAGAGTGTTACGATCTGTTGTCTGCAATCAGCTTCTCTAGATGGTTACAAAAGGCCAGTTCAGTTTTTAGATTTGATCATGAACCATTTTAAAACTTCCTCAAAAATAAGTGCTTGCTCACCGTCTGATTTTACATTTTTATGTTCAGTGATGTGAACTTACAGGCAAGAAAGGGGTTGAATCTTGAATTCACCACCGAAAAAAGCATCACCACAAAACAAACAAAACCCTGAAAACTAATTTTGAGTGTAAATCCAAATACATATAGATATCGAGGATATAGTTTTACTAGCTAACAAATATCATTAACAACATTATAAAAAATCCAGATATTTCAAATCCTCCATTATATTACTTGGTTTGTATTTTTAAGGAGAAAGGAACAAATGGCAAGGAGAGAAAGGCTCATAATAAGAATTGGTTGAAAATATTTTTTATCAGATGAAGCATTCCACACTTTATGTTATTACAATGTATGTTTTAAACAAAACATACATTTTTGTTACATTGTAAACAGAAATTATCTAGGATGTAAAACAATGCATCCTAGATAATTTTCAACAGCTGGATTAAGAGAAAAAGAGGTTTTTGCCATTACTCGTTATTCAGAAAATTCAAGGAATCAAAACTCTTCTTTCAAAAAAAAAACTCTTCTTTCCTAAATCTCCCAATTGACCAAGTTGTTTCTACATTTGTATTGTGGACATTGACCAGAAAATTCTTAACTGACAATTTTACTTGGAAAAATAATAAGGCAATGAAAATTTTTTCCAATGTCTATTTTCATAATATAGTCTTATAGGTATGACAGAGGATATGATAAATGTTTGAAGTGAGCATCTTACATTTTAAACAGCATTGATGCTAGTGTGTGGCCCTTCAAAACAACTCTGCAATCATTTGATCATTCTTACTGCACTTATATGTTTAAAAAATGTATATCTTTTAAGGATCTGGAGATGAGGCAGTACTATGCTCTGCTCTGAAACTGGTACACATGATGCTGTAAATGAGGCTGTAATTTACTTTCAGTGGTATAAAGGAAAAAAATCACTTTGCCTAAAGTGTATGCATCTTTCTTAAGGGTGTACCCGGATTTTAATTATCTAAATGTAAATACTTAACGAATTTTACTTAGAGTAATGAGCTAAAGTGCACACTACATAAATGAGATGTTCTAATTAATCATGTATGAACTACTGGTTTAAAGAAAAGCTATGTGAATTCTGTGAATGTTGGGCTATTGCCAAATTGCTAATCAGCATTTGCATTCATAGATGACTTCACTTAATAAGTTGTGAGACATTCAGCAAATGTTTTAGGAAATTATGAGTTTTTAGCTGCAGAAACTTTTTGCTTTTAACACTTAACACTTTTTTTCACACAAGCCTGTGGCTGCTTCTTAGAAACGATAGGCAAACATTCATTCTGAAGAGATTAAAATATAGCCAGAGAAAAACTGAGAGCCAGAGGAAAGCTGAAACAAACAGAAAACAAAAAAAACCCCTCAGGTATCACACACAGGAGTCTTGAATTATTTATCAAGACATACACTCTGTCATAGATATATGTTACCATAATGTGTGAGCTAGGTTTGTAGGAATTAGCATTATTACATGTGCAAATTAGAAATACTCCAGTACAGCTAGTTCTCAAACGTTTTGGTCTTAGGACTTGAATTCATTTTTTTTTTTTAATTTATTTAATTTATTTATTTTTGGCTGCGTTGGGTCTTCGTTGCTGCACGCGGGCTTTCTCTAGTTGCGGAGAGCAGGGGCTACTCTTCATTGCGGTGCATGGGCTTTCCACTGCAGTGGCTTCTCTTGTTGCAGAGCATGGACTCTAGGCACGCGGGCTTCAGTAGTTGTGGCTTGCGGGCTCTAGAGCACAGGCTCAGTAGTTGTGGTGCATGGGCTTAGTTGCTCCACGGCATATGGGATCTTCCTGGACCAGGGCTTGAACCCATGTTCCCTGCATTGGCAGGCGGATTCTTAACCACTGCACCACCAGAGAAGCCCATGACTTGAATTCTTAAAAATTATTGGAGACCCCCTAAGAGCTTTTGTTCAGTGCGTTGTATCTATCAGCATTTATTATAATAGAAGTTAAAACTGTGAAAAAATAAAAGTATGTATTTAAGAAACAATGATAAACTATTATCTATTCACTATAATATTTTTAAAAGTCTGTGTTTGCCAAAAAGCCCTCAACATTTAGTGAGAAGAGTGGCACTGCTTTTACATTTTTGCAAAACTTTTTAATGTTGGGCTTAAAAGAAGTCACCTGGATTGTTATATGTGCTTCTACGGTCAGTCTCCTGTCTTGTGGTTGAAGTATATGAAGAACACCTGGCCTCACACAAAGATGTCATTGGAAAAGGGAGGAGTGTATTAATAGCCTTTCTGTTAATTATGGATACTTTTCTCTGATATTATACCAAAACTTGACAAGTTGTATTGTCTTAAAGGTTAGTTATAGTGAATCTGAAATCATATCAACTTTTTGTACTCCCTTCCTTTAAAATCCTTTAAAATTCCTTTAAAGGAATTCCTTTAAAAAAAAAATCCTTTAAATTCCTTTAAACTTGGTCTAGGGTGCACTTTGAATGGATCTTCTACCTATGCATTTTTTTGTAACATAATGCTTTGATCATTTGGAAAATATTGTTTCACTGAGTTATGTACATCTTCTAATGTTAACACTTTACATTATATAATACCAAAATATCATATTTACTAATATCAACACCAAATTATTCAGAAAGTCTGCTAGGAAACTATCAAGCTCAAGGTAGTGGATGCAAGTTTTCCAAAATTATAATTTTCACTTGAAAAGTCAAATTTCATCATTGGCACAACTGTTGTCAGCTGTTTTCCTTGATGTGACAGGCTTGCTTGGTTCATTTTTGAGAAAATATCTGCGAAATACCCAAGTCTGAATAATTATAATTTGTTGATTTCGCTTTCAAATAAAAATGGTGTTCCCTGAAAAAGACAGCATCGGCTCACAACTTAAACTATCGCACAAGTGTTTTTTCTCAAGACAACCATCCTTCGATAAGCAATTGAAGTGCTTTTGGTGTTTCCCACTTTATCACACAGAATATTAAAGTCGTAGTCAAGGATTGAGATGTAATAAAATGAATGATTTCTCTTGCTTCATCAAGGACATTCCTAAGTGAAACTGCCTTTTTTTTTGTGGGTTTGTGTGAATGCATGGTGATGAAGAATAAAAAAGAAACATCAGAGATTACTAAGTATACTGTTTCCCAAAGAGCTTTTCTTACTTAGTACATTGGTCCACAAGATGCTGTAGAGCTGTGCTGTCCAATACGGTTGCCACTAGTCATATGTAGCTATTGAGCCCTTGAAATCTAGCTAATCTGGACCGAGATGTGCTGTAAATGTAAATATATACTGGTTTTCAAAGTGTATGAAAAAAAGAATGTAACATATCTCATTAACAGTTATCTAAAGATCTTGATTATGTGTTGAAATGTTAATATTTTTCATATATTGGGTTAAATAAAATATATTATTAAAATTAATTTCACCTGATTCTTATTTTTTAATGTGGCTGTTAGAAAAATTTTACATTTCATATGAGAAAAATAAACCACATTTAGAAAATAATCAGTGCAGTAGAAAAAACATTAAATGACCCCCCATATTTTTTTTCATATGTGGCTCACAATGTATTTCTTTTAGACAGCACTGCTCTAGAGAAAAGAGGTTTTGTGACCAAATTTATTTGGGAAAAGTTGGATATACCATTCTCCTTTGAAGATTTATGATGCATATTGGCATACTGGAAGTACTGAGGAATCCTGCCCCCTCCCCCCTCAAAAAAAAAAAAGCATTTAAAATTTTGGTTAGCCCCATATTTCCCAAACATACTGTATTAACATTTTTTGGAACTAGCTGTAGAAGTGTCTGTCAGAACTTGCTGATTCCAGTTTGCTGTTCTAGTTTACTTTCCTTCATTTTACTAATAAGAAAACTGAGGGCTAGTGTTTATTAAATTATGTAATTTGAAATTATATGAACATTCTTTAGGGAAAGTATTGTACAAGAAAAAAAGATCTGTACATATATTTCTTGACAGGGTGACCACCTATTTTCAGCTTGGCACAAAATAGTTTAAGTTGACAATACAGTGGGGAAAATCTTAAATTTACTTTTCTTTATTATGGTTTCCTTAAAGATGGAAAGAACTTCCGATTTTAGAGCTGCAAAGTTCCTTAATGTTTTACTGTGCCAAAACCTAGGACAGTAATTCTTAGACTTTTAAAATTATAGACTGGCTGAGAATCTGAAACGAAAACAAACAAAAACCCCACAGATTGTCTCCTCGGGAAAGACAGATGTGCACACAACTTGAATAAGATTTCAGGGAGTCATGGACATTCTAAACCTATCCATGGACTGCAGGTTAAAAATCCTTCACTTACAAAGGTTCAGGGATAATGTATTTACAGATATTAATCAACATTACTCTTGAATTGTAATACAATAGATGTAATAGATACATAGATGTAGATGTAATCCATAGATGTTTATTGGATGCCTACTGTGTGTGTTGCACAAATCTATACTCTGAAGAATCCCAGAGTCACCACTCACAAGGAACTTTAAAATTCTTAAGACTTAAACATATTTTAAAAAAACTTTGGTAAGCCAGACTCATTTTACCTCACCTTAGAAATATTTATATAAAAGCTCCATAAAAGCTTAAAGTAACTGAAACAGCCAGTGTACTTAAAAGGTTAGTTCTCTAATGAGCAGTTAGAAAAACCATCATTTGCTGTATGTTCGGGATATCTGTAGGGAAGTGGACATTATTATATCTTCAGAATGCATCTTGCCATGATCAGTGATTGTTCTGTCTACTCACCCTACTAGGGGCATCTGTGCAGTAAGGTGCAGAATCTCCTGTCTTTTTTTTAAACAAAAATGCCAGAAGATGTTCTTTTTATCCAGAGATACAGACAGATGCTTTATTTACCAAGGCAATACTGGATTTCTGTGTAGGCCCAATTATGTGGTTTTATAGATCTAAATATAGGTGGGCTGAAAGAGACAGGGACTGAGGATTGTTAACTAAAAAGTTTGAGACCCAAATCTGATCCTTATTTTCCTGCTGCCCCTCCCCTGAGGAGCTGAGCTGCTTTACCCATGCTTTAGGAATGGCATATATCCACAAATAAGGCCCACACCACAGCTAAATTGTCCTAGGACATTGGCATGGTATCAGAGGCCCTTTACATGCTAGTGCAAATCTGAATTCCCTCTTCTCCTTTACATATTCTCTGTGTCCCTGTGGACTTGCTATATACCATGATTTCCAGGATATTTTCTTGTGCCTGAAATTCCTCTTGATTTCCACCTTTATTCCACCTTTCAAAAATCTTACCCATCCTTTAAAGCCCTAATGTCACTTTTCCCATGAAGTGATCTCTGCTTCCAGATGAGAATACTTCCTCCTTGGAACTTAGGAAGCACTTACTCATATTTTCCTGTGATACTTTACATGGTCTGCCTTGTTTAAGAATTCTTTTTTTGTATATTTTATTGCACTGAAAGTCAGGTCCACATCTTGCTCGTTTATGTGTCCTTAATCGCTCTTGGAGGAATTTGAACTTCATAGTGCTTCAGTAAACATTTGTGGAATAAATGTAAAACCCCAAAGAAAATAGGAGGCGCTTAGTATTAACAATTAACATATATTTGTACTTACATATAGCAGTTGGTGGAGAGCATCCTCCAGTGGGAAAACCTCATCTTGGAACAGGGACAAGGGTGGTGGGAAGGGCAGTTGAGTGCTGTGCTTCCCTTGCATGCCTGGCCATTCATAGTTTCAGAATTCTTGCGCCCCATCTAACTATCACTGCCATTTCACAAGTGTCTTAGTTTTCATTTTACCCTACCTACTGCATAATGCCATTGGCAACTGCAAATGAGGTAGAAATTCAGATGAGTTAATGTCTGGGTGTGATAATACAAAATACCAGATTCCTAAGGAGTGATTTTTTTCCCCTTACAGGCATGTAATGAATTCACTACACACGTGATGAACCTTCTCCGAGAGCAGAGTAGAACACGTCCCATTTCCCCAAAAGAGATTGAAAGAATGGTGGGCATCATCCATCGAAAATTTAGTTCCATTCAGATGCAGCTCAAACAAAGCACTTGTGAAGCAGTTATGATTTTAAGATCAAGGTTCCTTGATGCCAGGTATGTGAGGCCGCAAATCTATTGCATGGCTTTTTAAAATTTTTCTTTTCACTCTTTGTGTATTATTTTCTGTAATCCTGGCCAATTGGTCTTAGATTCTTCTTTAATTTGGCTATAAGAGCTCTTCTCTACATTGGACAGGTAATTCACCTCATGGTGTCTGCACTGTCAAGCCTCTTCTTGTCTGGGGGTGGTAGTGCTATTAGCTGCCAATTTGGTGACTCAGGAAACAAATAGGATTAGTGCCACTACTAATGACTTAGTAATACATAGCCTTTCTTTCAGTTCTGATGCTAAAACGTATATTTAAGGATAATGTTCAGTATGTAACTTTGTTTTAATGCAGGTTTGTTTTCTAAGAACTTCCTGATGTTATGTTGCTTGTGCATATTAGAAAAAAAATACTTGGAGATACTGATATTCCTAAGAAGGAAGTGGTATTATAGTTACCACAAAACCCCAAACTCTGTTTTTCCAAATTAAGAAGAAAGCCTGTGAGTTTCCCCTCTCAGGATACATATTTCCCTTTTATCTGAAGCTGTCACCAAGTTTCACAGGAATTAGGTAATAAATTGTATATGGTGTGTTAGACCTACTAGGTGACGTAACAGAGGAACTGTCAAGTTCCTACTATATGCTGCCTCTGCAGAGATGCCTCTTGGGCATTGCTAAAGCTTGCAATCAATCTTCAACGGTGGAAAGGGGTTTCTATTTTGTTTTGTTTTCTCTCTCTTGGAATCTCACAGAGGTGATGATTATCGTCCAAATTTTACAATATTAAAGAAAATAAGTTAGCATCGCAACTGGAAAACAAGATGTGATGAACAATCTTCATGCCAGAGCTCTTCCTTAGAGCCGAATAAGGAAACATACGCCACCTGATTATACTCCCGTTCTCCTGGTTAAGCCAAGCCCTGTATTGCCTTTGGTTCCTCCTTCTTCCGTACTGAATTAGTCATTAGAACTCACCAGTGCTTTGTTTTCAACATTTCTCGTTCTAGCTCTTTTTTTCCTTCCATACTTGCACTGCTCAGTTCACGTTCATCCTTTTGTACCTAGACTACCACAGTAACTTCCCACTATTCTCCCTGCTTCCAGTCTTACTCTTCTCTCACTCATCCTCCATGGCCCTCTTATGATGCCCTAATTGCTTTACTTAAAAACCATAGCAGCTTTTCTTTTTTTTTTTTTTGCGGTAAGCGGGCCTCTCACTGTTGCGGCCCCTCCCGTTGCGGGGCACAGGCTCCGGACGCGCAGGCTCAGCGGCCATGGCTCACGGGCCAAGCCGTTCCGCGGCATGTGGGATCCTCCCGGACCGGGGCACGAACCCGCGTCTCCTGCATCGGCAGGCGGACTCTCAACCACTGCGCCACCAGGGAACCCCATAGCAGCTTTTCAATGCTGGGTAACTCACATGCACACTACTTAACCTGGCATTTAAGGCCTTATGTGACCTGCCCCCGCCCAAATTACTTTTTTGTTGTTAAGATTTATTTTATATTTTTCCTATTTAAAAAATACCAAGGTCACTGTGGAAACGTTGTAAAATGTATAGAATAGAAAGAAGGACGAGGGATAAAAGACAATCACTTTTTTACCACCCAATGGAAAAAAAAGTCACTGTGAACATTTTAGTATATTTCTTTCTGGTTTGTGGTACGTTTTTTTTTTTTTAAATGTTCTTTGTGATGGTACAATATGCATAATTTGGTTTGCTTTTTAAAAAATTTACCATGGGGCTTCCCTGGTGGCGCAGTGGTTGAGAGTCCGCCTAACGCTGCAGGGGACACGGGTTCATGTCCCTGTCCTGGAGGATCCCACATGCCGCGGAGCGGCTGGGCCCGTGAGCCATGGCCGCTGAGCCTGCGCGTCCGGAGCCTGTGCTCCGCAACGGGAGAGGCCACAACAGTGAGAGGCCCGCGAACTGCAAGAAAAAAAAAAAATTTACCATGACTAGGTAAACATTTTTCATATAGTATAAACTCCTATTTTAAATGTTAATTGCTGAAGTCTGCCAGATGGATATATGATAAATAATTAGCCATTTCTTCATTTTTGAGCATTTAGTTGTCCCTATTAATTTCCATGATAACTTCTTCCTTCCTTCCAATTCCTTTCTTCTTTCTTTCTACAAATATTTATTTGTGCTGAGGCTATAAAGGTAAACAAGATAGGTTAACATACTCGCCCCAATTGAGTTTACATTCTACTTGGGGAAACAGACAATAAACAAGTAAACAAATATGCTGTAGTATTCTGTTCAATAATGTAACGAAATGTGATAGAATGGTAAGTGCCATGAGGAAAAATAAAAGCAAGGTAAAGGGAGAGAAAATGATGGAGGGAAGGTACTATTTTAGACAGATTTTTATTGGAATTAGTCTTCCAGTGAAAGTCTATGCATTCAACCTTTTTGATCTTTAGAATTATTTCCTAAGGATTAATTCTCAGAAATGGTATTATTAGATCAAAATGTGAACATTTTTAGTGCTCTTAATATATCACTAAATCGTTCTTTCCTGTGTTTAATCCAAAATGCGATACCTCTTGGTCTCATCTGTCTCCTCTGACGAGAATTCTTTTCTTCTGCCTAACCACCTCTTCCACCACCACCCCTCAACCTCCACCTCCAGCCTTCCACAGCAAACCCTGTTCTCCCGACCATTTCCCCAACTTGGTCACCAGTAATGAATTGTCATCTGTGAGGGCGTGTAGCACGGAGCCTGGGACAGAGCTGGTGCTCATGTTGGTTGCATTAGTGAGACCTTGCTCAGCCTTTCAGGCCTGGCCTAAATGCTCCCTTTTTAGGAAGCCTACTTTAAGCACTCCATTGGACTCATCCTTGCCGTCTCTTAAACACTGATACTATGTTTATACAATTTTCCAGACCGAAGTTCATGCAGACTGCCTTTATTGCAGTTTTTCAGGATTATTTCTTCTCTTCCCAAGTAAGTCACATTGTCATTGAAAGCAATGGCCAAGTCTTACACGTTTAGATTCCCCACAATTCCAGCAAGTGTCTTACACATAGTAGGCTGCAGAAAAATAATTTGTTGACTAACCAGATGAATGAATATTTCCACTTACTACTTATAATAGCTCAAAGAGTTAAGGAAGTAGCATCAAAAAACAAAAAACATTTTTAAATTGTCAACGTTGAGCATTTTAATTAAAAGCATTACATAACAAAGATATTTAAAAGTACTTTCTTCAGAAAGGAATCTTTTCTAACACAATTGCTATCCTTATTTCTGCGGATACTTTCCCATTCTTATCAACATGCATGCTCTTTTTTTTTAAACATAACTGCATTCATAATGTATACACCTAAATGATTTATTTTTCTTCCAAGAAGAGAAAGTAAGTTAACAAGCCAGAGTGAGCAGAGCCAGGGTGAGAAGGTGGCAGAGCTTGGAGCAGAGCCCCTTCTCCCACAGAGACTGCCGTCAGTAATGTGATGCTGATGGGACACAGCCCTGGGACTGATGCACACTGGCCTGAGGCATAGCCATTTAGAGTGTGGTGAACCCTGGGGGGAATGAAACTTAGGGGAAATGCTTAATGGGCATTTTCTACAGAATGTTTTTCTAAAAAATAAATGAAGTATTAGACCGAGTTCTCTCTTACGCCTTCAAGTGAATGCAAATACTGAGTTTTGCTTCCATCTATTCTTGTAGTGCGTCTTAGCAAGCCCTCTACACTGAGAAGGCACGGTTTTTCTGCTCTAGGCAAACATGCTCATTCAGATATATGATTCCCTTGCTCACTCTGGCTTTTTGTAAAGCCATACTCACATTTTCTTGGTAATTGGACAAGCCGAAGTATGTACTGGTGCAGAACAGTTAGGAATAAATTTGTGTAGGTCCCTCTACTCTTCTAGTAGAAGTGCCGTAGTTTGGATGCAGCCAGACTGTCTGGAGTAAGGTATTCTGTTCCGCCCATAAATTTGTTCTCTGAGGTTTTTTGATGTTTTCTAAAACCACTCCTAGGTAAAGTCAATAAATGAGCCAAACTTATTTCTGCTTTCTCAGTATGTTTCTGCTCATTCCCCCTTTTGTAAGTCCTCATTTTCCAAAGAAATGCCCTTGTGTGGTCTGCTCCACTGTACCCGGTCTTGCTGCTGGATTTCATGTTTTAGACTGAGTCACAAGCTCACGTACTTACATATAACGGAATTGAGGGGAGGGGCTGGATGAGGGGCAGTGAGGATTAGAGCAGACGGGTACATATCTGAGGGGACAGCCATCACTTAGCTTTAGCCTGTGGTTGCCTTCTGATGATGTGGGCCTGGTGTGGCTGATCTTCCAATTTTTCATAAGAAGCCAGAAACTTAGATTTTTATGAGCCGGTCATTATTGTGTTGTCTCAACAAACATTATCTGTGGGCCAGGTAATTATCTGTAAGTTTGACAGTTTCAGTATCTATTCTAGACCTTTTCCATCCTATTCATCCAGCTACCCACTCATCAGACTGTGCCTTTTCAAAGTGCCCCAGGTCAGGGCTTTGTTTTTCTTGTCAAGCAATGCCTGACTCCTGCAAAAATGCTGATTGCTATTCTTGGTGTACTTCTCTTTCATCTGTCTTCCCTCACCACCTCCCCCATCCAGTTCATCATCAAATCCTGTTGATTTTAATTCCCAAATAGATCCTGAATCTATTCTTCATCCCTCAGGAAACAATGGTTTAACCTTCCAAAAAATTATTGAAATTAAGAAGTTTCAGGGCTCATAACTTGAGATGTTTTGATCAGACCGAGATTTCTTGCTCCCTTGACTCTCCCTGAATGTTGAAACATAGATCACATACTTAACCTGCCACGTTAGTGACATCATTTTAACTTGAAGAATCTCATAGGGTATACACATTTACAACTGCCTACTGACGCTGTCTTTCCTGAGTATAGGATATCACAATTAAGATCATTAAAATTATTTGTAAGGCAATATTAAGAAAATTGTTTGGGGAAAGTGTTTTCCAGTTACTGGAAAATTTAATTTCAAGTGAAATCTGACAAATGCTAATTTTAAGGCTGGAATTCTTTAAAATCTTCAAAATAAAACCCAAATGTAAATGACATTTTTGCTATTTGAAATAAATTGTCAACAAATACTTGATCTTCTGACATTCCGCCACCCCCTCCCAGTAAAAACAAAGAATTTGTCCTCCCCTACTCTTTCCCTGTTAAGCAAACCATACCTCAGTCCAGGCAGTTGGCTGAAGCAGAAAAATCCAGAAATCCTTGATGTATTTTTTTTCCCTTACCTTCCTTCTCTGTCTTCCCCACCCACCCCCCCATCCAATTTATTATCAAGTCCTATTGCTTTTGCCTTTCAAATTGACCTTGAATCTTTTTATTTCCATTATTCTCTCCCTATGCCAAGTTACCATCATCTCTCAATTTGACCACTGTAGTTGTCTCCTTAAATATCTCTACATTTCCTTTCATCCCCTCCTTCAGCTGTTCTCAGTAGTCAAAATAATCTTTTTAAAATGTAAAACTTAAAACCTTTAATACTTCCGATTGCACTTAAAATAAAATTCAGAAATCCATATGGGGTCCACTAAGCCTGTGTAATCTGGCCCTTGTCCATCCTTCCAGACTCATCTCACATGTTCCCTGTTTTTACTGTGCTCCAGCCTCCTCTAGCACTTTGGACTTTCCGAACTTTTTTCCTGTTTGAAGACCATTCCCTCTGCTCATTCCTCTTCCTTCTACTCTTTGTCTGACTAAGTTATACACATTCTCCAGGCCTCAGATTAAATGTCACTCTTCCAAGGAAACCTTTCCTGACTCCATAATCTGTGTTAGGTTTCCTTCTTAGACACTTCCATTATACATTATTCTTTTCCTTCGTGATACTGGACATAGTTACCGTAATTTATAATTATTAATTTCTGTGTTGCTTGTCTAATGTTTTTCTTTCCCCTAACTTTCTACTCTCTCTCTTAACCCTCTAATCCCCTGTGAGCTCCCTAATAGACCTTCTCTGTTTTGTTCCAACTGGATCCTCACTGAGTATCTAGAACACATTAGATCCTCAATAAGTATTTGTTGAACAAATTAAAGAATGAAGTTAATTGTGCTTCACATTCTAGTATTTTTCTTAGTTATCCTACATCTTCACGTGAGTTGGATAGTTCTTTGGAGGACGCAGAGAGTATAATTTACAACATCATGGTGATTAATTACACCCTAAGAATGTTTAAAAACAGAAAGCGAACTTTTTTGTGTGATTCTAAGTAGTACATCCCTCTTTGGTTAATGTTGATTATAACGACAATTCTCTTTTTGGTTCTTTCATAGACGAAAAAGGCGTAACTTCAGTAAACAGGCCACAGAAATCTTGAATGAATACTTTTACTCACACCTCAGCAACCCCTACCCCAGTGAAGAAGCCAAAGAGGAGCTGGCCAAGAAATGCAGCATCACAGTGTCACAGGTGCGACAGGACTCCATGGGTCTGTCTTGTTTCCCCATTGATTATAGGAACCCTATTTCCTCTTCAGGGCATTCTTATCAAATTTCATATCCAAATGTTTCATCATCAAAGGAGATATAAAGAAAATATAGATATTTCCACATTTTTATGCGAGCTTTTAAAGCTTAGATAATTTCTTTTAATCCTAAATGTCAAGGAATCAAGGTAATCACCCGCTGCCCTCGTGGAAATCTATAGAAAAAAACATAAACATGCCATGGGGAGAGATGTGGTTTTACACTTACGTGACTCTTCAGTACGGCATGTAGTTCTGCTTTCCTGATTTAGATGACTGGTCTAAGCTTCCACCAGTGAGAAAGCAATTTATTTGTTGCCGAAAGGAAATTTAATATAGCCCTATGGTGAAAGTTTGAGGAATTCACCAAGTCCTTTCTTGAAAACCATGCTATGATATTTGGGTCTCAAAGATTTCTTTGCTTTCTTGTTATCCATTAAATAGAAGAATTAAGGTCATGCCTATCCCCGCTTTTTTTGTTTTTGTTGTTTTAAATGTCTGTTTGTAATAAATTGTGCCCCTAAAGTTAGCTGTCATCTTCTAACAAAAATACACTTAGTTTTAGGCAGATAAACTTGTATTTTAGATTGAGGGTTGGAAACAAATAATTAAACAAGCAACTGTACCTCCTTAAAAAATAAGTATATCCTATTGGAATTAGCTCTAAAATATAATTTATTTAATACTCATATTGTTGTTTATAGATTGTCATTTGAATAACATTTCTTTATAGCATGCAAATGTGGTAGTCACCAACCAGTTCTTGGAGTGGCATTTAAGGAAAAGCTGACCCTTTCCAGAAATTTCAGTGGTCCCTAGAGGTCACATGACATAAATTTTAAAGTAGCCTCTAAATAAATACTCCTATATATTTGAAGTTCAAGATTCTAAAGATCCCCTTCACAGTCCAGTGAAAGTTTCATATCGGTATTTTATTTTCATTTTATTTTAATTTATTTATTTTTATTGAAGTATAGCTGATTTACAATGTTGTGCCAGTCTCTGCTGTACAGCAAAGTGACTCAGGTATACACAGACGTTCTTTTTTTTATATTCTTTTCCATTATGGTTTATCACAGGATATTGAATATAGTTCCCTGTGCTATATAGTAGGACCTTGCTGTTAATCCATGCTATATATAATAGTTGACATCTGCTAATCCCAAACTCCCAGTCCTTCTCTCCCCCACCCACCTCCTCCTTGGCAACCACAAGTCTGTTCACTGTGTCTGTGAGTCTCTTTCTGTTTTGTAGATAGGTTCATTTGTGCCATATTTTAGATCCCACATATAAGTGATATCATATGGTATTTGTCTTTCTCTTTCTTTCTTTCTTTCTTTTTTTTTCAATATTTATTTATTTATTTGGCTGCACCGGGTCTTCCTGGCAGCACTCGGGATCTTCGTTGCCACATGCAGGGTCTTCGTTGTGGTACTCGGGATCTTTTAGTTGCAGCACATGAACTCTTAGTTGCAGCATGTGGGCTCTAGTTCCCTGACCAGGGCTCGAACCCGGGGCCCCCTGCATTGGGAGTGCAGAGTCTTAGCCACTGGACCACCAGGGAAGTCCCTGTCTTTCTCTTTCTGACTTACTTCACTTAGTAGGATAATCTCTAGTTGCATCCACGTTGCAAATGGAATTATTTCATACTTTTTTATGACTGAATAGTATTCCATTGTATATATGTAGCACATCTTCTCTATTCATTCATCAGTGGACATTTAGGTGATTTCCATGTTTTGGCTGTTGTGAATAGTGCTGCTGTGAACATAGGGGTGTGTGTATATTTTTGAATTATGGTTTTGTCCGGCTATATGCCCAGGAGTGGGATTGCTGGATCATATGGTAATTCTATTTTTAGTTTTCTGAGGAACCTCCACAATGTTTCCCATAGTAGCTGCATCATATCAGTATTTTAAGTCATTGTTATTTAAGGGAATATGGTCTGGGTTTGAGAAAATTTTTAGCTCTTATTTTGGCATTACTTTCCATAGAACCTCCAGAGCAATCTTAGATTTATAATTAAGATTTCATTTAATAGTTATTGTCACTCCCTTATGATATAGTGGCATGTCTTGATTCCTTTTGCTCAGTTTGAAATGGAATATAATTGATTTGGGCTACCAGTTTATGAAGACATATACTATATAAAACATTACTACCACAAGCACCTACTACTGTATAGCACTGGGAACTGTATTAAGTATCTTGTAATAACCTATAATGGAAAAGAATCTGAAAAAGAACATATAAATCAGCTATACCTCAATTAATACAAAAACTACATAGATCAGAAAAAAAAAAATCACTATCTGGGCTATGTAGTACTCACTGCCACTTGAAATACTAAGGAACAGTATAATATGCTGGGTCAGATAGGGAAGATGAAATTTAAAGTATATTCACTTCAAGTGGATGTTTTCTGGTGTGAGCATTTCCCCTGAACATTAGTGAAAGGATCGGGCTCGTACTGAGCACCAGCTGATGATGCCAAGTCAGTTTTCCTCCTCGCACAAGAGCTCTCTGACTTAGAACTCAGATATTTGTGGGTCCAGTTTAAACTAAGGTGTTTCATGCTTCCGCTCCTTTTCTTGCTTTTCTTTTTTACTTCTATAACATATTCACCATTGGAGAATAACACAGATTATATACATTTTTTGAAAATCAATATAATCCTAGTTTTTCATTGGGTGTACTAGCATCTTGTGTGTGTGATGTAGGATTCTTAACACATGCTTGTGTAATGAGTGAGAGAAGTTTCCTTCTGACTATTCTGAACTAGGGAGGCTTTGCTGTACTTCTAAAATAGGCTAGGATCCCGTTTACAGATTTTTAAAAAATAGTTAATTACCATGTTCATTTCACTGGTTTTCTATAGAAAAATAGCTTTGTTCGTTTTGGAAATATTTTAGTAATTGCTTGAGATAGAAATAATATAGACATAGACATATTTCTCTGTCTAAAAAGCAGACTTTATGACCTTCTTTTCTCCCAGATCAGCTTTTCAAGTGGAGAATTTCAGCAATCAGTGGAAGATTCGATGTAAATTGTGACAATTTCCTCTCCTTTGTACCTTTTTAATGCTTAAAAATGTTATTTCCACTCAACCATTCCCTTTTCCCCCACATCTCTGATGTGAAAGCAATAGTGAAAATTTTCACTATTGAAGACATCAGTTGCTAGCCTTTTTTTTTTTTTGCCACACTGTGCAGCATGCGGGGTCTCAGTTCCCTGACCAGGGATCGAACCTGTGCCCCCTGCAGTGGAAGTGCAGAGTCCTAACCACTGGACCTCCAGGGAAATCCAGTTGCTAGCCTTTTAAATTAGTATCTTTTTTTTGCTTTTTAATTTTATTTATTGATTTGAATATTATTTTTCTACAGCAGGCTCTTATTAGTTATCCATTTTATACATATTGGTGTATATATGTAAATCCCAATCTCCCAGTTCATCCCACCACCACCACCACTACCCCTTTCCCCCCTTTAATTAGTATTCTTTTGTTTAAGTTGTTTAGAAATGAAAGCAGAGAATATTCCAGACCTGACAGGTGAACTAATTTCTAAATAGAAAAAGCAGTGTTTTAAATATACATCATACTAAAATACAATAAAATTTAGAATTCAGAAGTTGTTCATGGGACTTCCCTGGTGGCGCAGTGGTTAAGAATCCACCTGCCAAAGCAGGGGACACAGGTTCGAGCCCTGGTCCAGGAAGATCCCACATGCTGCGGAGCAACTAAGCCTGTGCTACGCGACTACTGAGCCTGCCCTCTAGAGCCCACGAGCCACAACTACTGAGCCCACGTGCCACAACTACTGAAGCCCACGCACCTAGAGCCCATGCTCCGCAACAAGAGAAGCCACTGCAATGAGAAGCCCACGCACCGCAACGAAGAACAGCCCCTGCTCGCCACTACTAGAGAAAGTCTGCATGCAGCAGAGACGCACTGCAGCCAAAAATAAATAAATAAATTTATTTTTTAAAAAAAGAAACTGCTGAGAAAAAGAATAATTAAAAAACAGTTGTTCCTATACAAAGCTAACTTTAAAATATTGAAACCTGGGAGAGGAACCAAGATGGTGGAGTATAAGGATATGCTCTCAGTCCCTCTTGCGAGAACACCAGAATCACAGCTAGCTGCTGGACAGTCATTGACAGGAAGACACTGCAACTCACCAAAAAAGATACCCCACATCCAAAGACAAAGGAGGAGCCATAATGAGATGGTAGGAGGGGTGCAATCACAGTAAAATCAAATCCCATAACTTCTGGGTGGGTGACTCACAGACTGGAGAACACTTAGACCACAGAAGTCCACCAACTGGACTGAAGGTTCTGAGCCCCACGTCAGGCATCCCAACCTGGGGGTCTGGCAACGGGAGAAGGAATTCCTAGAGAAACAGGCTTTGAAGCCTAGTGGAAATTGATTGCAGGACTTTGACAGGACTGGAGGAAACAGAGACTCCACTCTTGGAGGGCACACACGAAGTAGTGTGTGCATTGGGACCCAGGAGAAGGAGCAGTGACCCCAGGGGAGACTGAACCAGACCTACCTGCTAGTGTTAGAGGGTCTCCTGCAGAGGCAGGGGATGGCTGTGTCTCACCTTGGGGACAAGGAAACTGGCAGCAGAAAATCTGGGAGGTACTCCGTGGCGTGAGCCCTCTCAGAGTCTGTCATTAGCCTCACCAAAGAGCCCAGGTAGGCTCCAGTTTTGGGTTGCCTCAGGCCAAACAACCAACAGGGAGGGAACCCAGCCCCACCCATCAACAGTCAAGCGGATTAAAGTTTTACTGAGCTCTGCCCACCAGAACAACAGCCAGCTCTACCCACCACCAGTCCCTCCTATCAGGAAACTTACACAAGCCTCTTAGATAGCTTCATCCACCAGAGGGCACACAGAAGAAACAAGAAGAGCTACAATCCTGCAGCCTGTGGAACAAAAACCACATTCACAGAAAGATAGACAAGATGAAAGGGCAAAGGGCTATGTACCAGACAAAGGAACAAGATAAAACCCCACAAAAACAACTAAATGAAGTGGAGATAGGCAACCTTCCAGAAAAAGAATTCAGAATAATCATAGTGAAGATGATCCAGGACCTCAGAAAAAGAATGGAGGCAAAGATCGAGAAGATGCAAGAAATGTTTAACAAAGACCTAGAAGAATTAAAGAACAAACAAACAGAAATGAACAATACAATAACTGAAATGATAACTACACTAGAAGGAATCGATAGCAGAATAATTGAGGCAGAAGAACGGATAAGTGACCTGGAAGACAGAATGGTGGAATTCACTGCTGTGGAACAGAATATAGAAAAAGGAATGAAAAGAAATGAAGACAGCCTAAGAGACCCATGGGACATTAAACGCAACAACATTCGCATTATAGGGGTCCCAGAAGGAGAAGAGAGAGAGAAAGGACCAGAGAAAATATTGGAAGACATTATAGTCGAAAACTTCCCTAACATTGGAAAGGAAATAGCCACCCAAGTCCAGGAAGTGCAGTGAGTCCCATACAGGATAAACCCAAGGAGAAACATGCCGAGACACATACTAATCAATTTGGCAAAAATTAAAGACAAAGAAAAATTATTGAAAGCAGCAAGGGAAAAATGAAAAAATAACATACAAGGGAACTCCCATAAGGTTAACAGCTGATTTCTCAGCAGAAACTCTACAAGCCAGAAGGGAATGGCATGATATACTTAAAGTGATGAAAGGGAAGAACCTACAACCAAGATTACTCTACCCGGCAAGGATCTCTTTCAGATTGGATGGAGAAATCAAAAGCTTTACAGACAAGCAAAAGCTAAGAGAATTCAGCACCACCAAACCAGCTGTACAACAAATGCTAAAGGAACTTCTCTAAGTGGGAAACACAAGAGAAGAATAGGACCTACGAAAACAAACCCAAAACAATTAAGAAAATAGTCATAGGAACATACATATCAATAATTACCTTAAACGTGAATGGATTAAATGCTCCAACCAAAAGACACAGGCTTGCTGAATGGATACAAAAACAAGACCCATATATATGCTGTCGGCAAGAGACCCACTTCAGACCTAGAGACACATGCATACTGAAAGAGAGGGGATGGAAAAAGATATTCCATGCAAATGGAAATCTAAAGAAAGCTGGAGTAGCAATACTCATATCAGATAAAATAGACTTTAAAATAAAGAATGTTACAAGAGACAAGGAAGGACACTACATAATGATCAAGGGATCAATCCAAGAAGAAGATATAACAATTAGAAATATATATGCACCCAACATAGGAGCACCTCAATACATAAAGCAACTGCTAACAGCTGTAAAAGAGGAAATCGACAGTAACACAATAATAGTGGGGGACTTTAACACCTCACACCAGTGGACAGATCATCCAAAATGAAAATAAATAAGGAAACAGAAGCTTTAAGTGACACAGTAGCACCAAACAGATAGATTTAATTGATATTTTTAGCACATTCCATCCAAAAACAGCAGATTACACTTTCTTCTCAAGTGCACACGGAACATTCTCCAGGATAGATCACATCTTAGGTCACAAATCAAGCCTCAGTAAATTTAAGAATGTTGAAATCATATTAAGCATCTTTTCTGACCACAATGCAATGAGATTAGAAATCAATTACAGGGAAAAGAACGTAAAAAACACAAACACGTGGAGCCTAAACAATACATTACTAAATAACCAAGAGATCACTGAAGAAATCAAAGAGGAAATCAAAAGCTACCTAGAGACAAGTGACAATGAAAACACGACGATCCAAAACCTATGGGATGCAGCAAAAGTGGTTCTAAGAGGGAAGTTTATAGCTATACAAGCCTACCTGAAGAAACAAGAAAAATCTCAAATAAACAATCTAAGCTTACACCTAAAGGAACTAGAGAAAGAAGAACAAACAAAACCCAAAGTTAGCAGAAGGAAAGAAATCATAAAGATCAAAGCAGAAATAAATGAAATAGAAACAAAGAAAACAATAGCAAACTAAATGCTAGTTCTTTGAGAAGATAAACAAAATTGAAAAACCATTAGCCAGACTCATCAAGAAAAAGAGGCAGAGGACCCAAATCAATAAAATTAGAAATGAAAAAGGAGAAGTTACAACAGACACAGCAGAAATACAAAGCATCCTAAGAGACTACTACCAGCAACTCTATGCCAATAACATGGACAGCCTGGAAGAAATGGACAAATTCTTAGAATTGCATAACCTGCCAAGACTGAATCAGGAAGAAATGGAAAATAGGAACAGACCAATCACAAGTAATGAAATTGAAACTGTGATTAAAAATCTTCCAACAAAGAAAAGTCCAGGACCAGATGTCTTCACAGGTGAATTCTATCAAACATTTAGAGAAGAGCTTACACCCATCCTTCTCAAACTCTTCCAAATAATTACAGAGGAAGGAACACTCTCAAACTCATTCTATGAGGCCACCATCGCCCTGATACCAAAACCAGACAAAGGTACTACAAAAAAAGAAAATTACGGACCAATATCACTGATGAATATAGATGTAAAAATTCTCAACAAAATAGTAGCAAACAGAATCCAACAACACATTAAAAAGATTATACACCGCGATCAAGTGGGATTTATCCCAGGGATGCAAGGATTCTTCAGTATATGCAAATCAATCAATGTGATACACCATATTAACAAATTGAAGAAGAAAAACCATATGATCATCTCAATAGATGCAGAAAAAGCTTTTGACAAAATTCAACACCCATTTATGATAAAAACTCTCCAGAAAGTGGGCATAGAGGGAACCTACCTCTACATAGTAAAGGCCATATATGACAAACTCACAGCAAACATCATTCTCAATGGTGAAAAACTGAAAGCATTTCCTCTAAGATCAGGAACAAGACAAGGATGTCCACTCTCACCACTATTATTCAACATAGTTTTGGAAGTCCTAGCTACAGCAATCAGAGAAGAACAAGAAATATAAGGAATCCAAATTGGAAAAGAAGAAGTAAAACTGTCACTGTTTGCAGATGACATGATACTATACATATAGAATCCTAAAGATGCCACCAAAAAACTACTAGAGCTAATCAATGAATTTGGTAAAGTAGCAGGATACAAAATTAATGCACCGAAATCTCTTGCATTCCTATACACTAATGATGAAAAATCTGAATGAGAAATTATGGAGACCCTCCCATTTACCATTGCAACAAAAAGAATAAAATACCTAGGAACAAACCTACCTAGGGAGACAAAAGACGTGTATGCGGAAAACTCTAAGACACTGATGAAAGAAATTAAAGATGATATCAACAGATGGAGAGATATACCATGTTCTTGGATTGGAAGAATCAATATTGTGAAAATGACTATACTACCCAAAGCAATCTACAGATTCAGTGCAATCCCTATCAAATTACCAATGGCATTTTTTATGGAACTAAATCAAAAAATCTTAAAATTTGTATGGAGACACAAAAGACCCTGTATAGCCAAAGCCGTCTTGAGGGAAATAAATGGAGCTGGAGGAATCAGACTCCCTGACTTCAGACTATACTACAAAGCTACAGTAATCAAGACAATATGGTACTGGCACAAAAACAGAAAAATAGATCAATGGAACAAGATATAAAGCCCAGAGATAAACCCACGCACCTATGGTCAACTAATCTATGACAAAGGAGGCAAGGATATACAATGGAGAAAAGACAGTCTCTTCAATAAGTGGTGCTGGGAAAACTGGACAGCTACATGTAAAAGAATGAAATTAGAACACTCCCTAGCACCAAACACAGAAATAAACTCAAAATGGATTCGAGACCTAAATGTAAGGCCAGACACTATAAAACTCTTAGAGGAAAACATAGGAAGAACACTCTTTGACATAAATTACAGCAAGATCTTTTTTGATCTACCTCCTAGAGTAATGGAAATAAAAACAAAAATATACAAATGGGACCTAATGAAACTTAAAAGCTTTTCACAGAAAGGAAACCATAAAGAAGATGAAAAGACAAGCTCAGAACAGGAGAAAGTATTTGCAGATGAATCAATGGTCAAAGTATTAATCTCCAATATATATAAACAGCTCATGCAGCTCAATATTAAAGAAACAAACAACCCAATCCAAAAATGGGCAAAAGACCTAAATAGACATTTCTCCAAAGAAGACATATGGATGGCCAAGAAGCACATGAAAAGCTGCTGAACATCACTAATTATTAGAGAAATGCAAATCAAAACTACAGTGAGGTGTCACCTCGCACTAGTTAGAATGGGCATCATCAGAAAATCTACAAACAACAAATGCTGGAGAGGGTGTGGAGAAAAGGGAACCCTCTTGCAATGTTGATGGGAATGTAAATTGATACAGCCTCTCTGGAGAACAGTATGGAAGTTCCTTAAAAAACTAAAAATAGAATTACCATATGATCCAGCAATCCCACTATTGGGCATATACCCAGAGAAAACCATAATTCAAAAAGACACGTGCACCCCAATGTTCATTGCAGCACTGTTTACAATAGCCAGGTCATGGAAGGAACCCAAATGCCCATCGACAGACAAATGGATAAAGAAGATATGGTACATATATACAATGGAATATTACTCAGCCATAAAAAGGAAGGAAATTGCGTCATTTGTAGAGACGTGGATGGATCTAGACACTGTCATACAGAGTGAAGTAAGTCAGAAAGAGAAAAACAAATATCGTATACTATTGCATGTATGTGGAACCTAGAAAAATGGTACAGGTGAAATGGTTTGCAGAGCAGAAGTTGAGACAGAGATGTAGAGAACAAACGTATGGACACCAAGAGGGGAAAACCACAGCGGGGTGGGAATGGTAGTGTGCTGAATTGGGTGATTGGAATTGACATGTATACACCAATGTGTATAAAATTGATGACTAATAACATGCTGTATAAAAAAATAAATTAAATAAAATTCAAAAATTAAAAGAAAAAAAATTACCAAGGACAACAAAGCAGGGAAGTAAAAGCATCTGTCCTTGCAAAAAAAAATGGAAACCCACTGATAACAGGCAACTAGAGCAATACTGTTTTAGCTAGATTTAAAGTATGCGAATTTGATTTATTCTTTATTGCTTGAAATACTTAAAATACTGTTTAAAATACTTAATAATTAGGAATAAGTAAGGAATTTTCAGAAGAAAATGTTAGGAAATATCTTTAGTAGTTTGAGAATAGTCTTTATAAAAACAAAATGTGTAAACAACAAAGGAAAAGGCTGATAAATTCAGTGGTAGGACATTTATCAAAGTACTTAATAAAGACTGTGAAACATCAACATGATACAACCATTTTAGTAAAGATTGGATCAGACAAGAATTACCAATAGAGGGACTTCTCTGGTTGCGCAGTGGTTAAGAATCCTCCTGCCAATGCAAGGACACGGGTTTGATCCCTGGTCTGGGAAGATATCACATGCTGCAGAGCAACTAAGCCTGTGTGCCACAACTACTGAGCCTGTATGCCACAACTACTGAAGCCCACACACCTAGACCCATGCTCTGCACGAGGAATAGCCCCTGTTCGACGCAACTAGAGAAAGACCGTGTGCAGCAACGAAGACCAAACACAGCCATATATCAATCAATCAATAAATAAAACACTAGGAGTTGTTTCATATTTTTTTAAAAAAGAATTATCAATAGATATTAAATCTAGGAGGATATCTGTATGAAGAACATGGTCTTAAAGTATCTCTCCATAGGCCTTTTATTTGTTGCAAGGGATACTTCTTTAGAAAGGCAATTATAGAGTGGAGAAATGGAATAAAACCCTGACCAGGTGATTAGATGATTGTAATGATTAGATGATTGATCACCAAAGAGGGGCAAATGGACATTGTGTGTAGTATTTTGCCCTGGAATGTAACCTGAATGTAATCACTAGAAAACATCAGACAAACCCATAATGAGGAATGTTCTATTAGGAAAAAAACGTGGGGAGGGAGCAGTATTCTTTACAAATGTCAAAGAAAGGCCATGGAAATGTTCTAGATTAAAAGAGGCAAAAGACACATGACATGTAGATGTAATGATCAACCCTAGACTGGATCCTCTCCTGGAGGGAAGAATGCCATAAAAGAATTATTGGCTTAAATTTACTAAAGTGAATTGTAATTTGTAATTGTACTGTGGTTATATAAGAGAATATCTCTAGTCCTAAGAAATACACACTGACTTACTTAGGGGTAAAGGTCCATGATGTATATAATTTACCCTCAAATCGTTCAGGAAAAGAAAGTGTGTTTATATATATGTTTGTGTGTGTGTGTATGTGTGTATATGTGTATATATAAACACATACATACAAACATACACACAGAGCAAGTGCATGTGTTTGAGTGCACAAAAATGCTAAAATGAATGGGGCAAAATGTTAGTAACAGGTGAATCTGGGTAAAGGGCACACTTACATGTTCTTTACACTATTTTTATTCTTGCAACTTTTTTTGCAAGTTCGAAATTATTTCAGATAAAACCTTTTTAAAATGTGAAGACAGGCCACAAACTGTAAGAAGATATTTGTAAGTGTATAAGCAAGAGAATTAAAATGTAAAATATATAGGGAACTCCTATAAATTAATAAGAAAAAGACAAAACCCATTTGAAAAATAGGCAAAAACACAAACAAGGATTTCCTAGAAGAAGAAATATAAATGGTCAATTATATGAAAAGATCCTTCTTATTAGTTATCGGGAAAATGTGATTTTAAAACTGCAATAAAATTACATTTACTGGTTTGGCAAAAAATCCTAAGACTGAGCATACAAACTCTACACATTGTTGGTAAGAATATACAGCAGCAGGAACCCTTAAATATCATTGGTAGGAATGTAAATTGGTATAGCCACTTTGGAAAACTTTTGGCATTACCTTATAAATTTGAATATACACATATCATCCAAACATATCATCCAATCCATGATTTCAGATGAAATTGCCCTAGGAAACCTCTTGTCTTGCATTCATAGTAATACCGTTTGAAATGGCAAAAAACTTGATATAAGCGAGTTTTCCAGTTTATTGACTGGAGAAGTGGATAAATCCATTGTGGTATAATTCTACAATGGATTACTATATAGCAGTGAAAAAAGAATGATCAACAGCTACACACATCAATTTGTGTGAATTCTAATATTGAGTGAAAAATGCCAATTTTTCAGAATGCAGAATATATATAGTATGATATCATTTTCATAAAGTTAAAAACCAAGCAAACAGCATATTATTTAGGGGACACATATATATGGTTAAATATAAAGGAACAAAGGGAATGATAAAAAAAATACTCAGTTAATTAGAATGGGATTAGAAAGAGATATTCAAGGAGTTTTAGTGGTATTTTTGGTAGTGTATTTATTAAGTTGAGTGGAGGATTTACAGAGGTTAATTTAATTTTTATGCATTATAAACCTACATATATAAGGCTAGGAAGTCATACGTGAATTATTAAATCTAAATAAGAGAAGTTTTTAAAGAATAATTCCATTCATTTGTTAACAAAAAATTTATTGTAATACCTATTATGTGTCAGATACTGTGCTAGGGATGGAAGAGACATCTGTGAACTTAACAGGCTGAACTCCCTGCCATACCTGATAGAATTGTGTACATCTGTCACCAAAAGATATATATAAGAATATCCTTAGCAACAGTATAATAGCCAAACTAGAAACAATGGAAAGGTCCATCAATAGGAAAATGGGTAAATAAAAGTGGTATATTTATATGTATTTGGAATATTATGTAGCAATGAGAATGAATGAACTAGACTATATGTAATTACATAATGCCAAGTGAAAGAAGTCACGCACTTAGCGTATAATTTCATTTATTCCAAAGTTCAAAAACAGGCAAAATTAATCTTAGTGTTAAAAGTCAGGATAGTGGTTTCGCTTGAGAGAACAGTGATTGCAAAGGGGAACGTTTCTCAACCTAAATGATGTTTTGATGGGTGTGCTCACTTTATGGAAATTCATCAGGCCCTGTAGTCATGATGTATGTCCCTTTTTTGTATATATAGTTTTCATTTGACTAAAATGTTACTTACTTACTTACATAACAACAACAAACCTGCCCTTATGGAGCTTAGATTTTCCTGGGATGATACAAACAGGTAATGTACGTAAATGATAAATTAGAAAGGGATAGGCGTTATGGAGAGAAATAAAGGAGGGAAGGAGAGCGGTGAGGTAAAGGTTGTAATTTTCAATAGGGTAGTAAAGAAAACCCCTCCTGAGAAAATATCTTTTGGTAAAGATTGAAGAAGATGAATGATCAAGCCATGTGGCTAATTGGTGAAGAACACTCCAGGCAGAGGGAACAGTAAGTACAAAGACCCTGAGGTAAAAGTAACCTGAGCAAGTGGGCAAAGTGGTAGGAAATGAAGTCAAAGGGAATGTGAGGTCCAAGTGGTACAGGGGCCTTATAGACCATGGTAATGACTTGGCCTTTTACTCTAAGTGAGATGGAAAACGAAGGAGTGATATGATCTGACTTAAGTTTTAACAGGATCACCATGGTAACTGTATTGACAATAGACTATGGGCGGCAAGGGGAAGCAGAGACACTAGTTATGATGCCACTGCAGTAATCCAGGCAGAAGATGATGGTGGCTTGGACCAGGATGATAGTAGTAGAGGCCATGGGAGGTGGCTGCATTCCAGATAATTGTGAAGGTACAGCTGAGGGTTTACTGATAGGATGACTCTAACAGTTTTGGCCTGAGCAGCAGAAGTATGGAGTTGTCATTAAGTGTGTTGGGCAAGGATTTGGGAGGAACAGGTTTTGGGGAAGATCAGGAGATTGGTTTTGGACATATTAAGTTAATATATATTATAGGTTTTTTAGGTTCACTATATAAATAGGAACAGGTAAGTGAAAGTTTTACAATTTATTTTAGTCCTATGTTAATTTGTGTTAATATATTATAAATATAAATATCTTAACATAGAATTGCAGACTGAACTTAGAATTTGAAATCTTTGATTTCTTAAGGGTTAGTGTGATTTAGTAAGCTGGAGTTCCCCTTTTACATAACACTGTAGAAAGTCACAAAAAAAGATATTATTTCAAATATCATAAGCACTGAGAATCATACTTAAATTGCCATATATTCTTTTAAAAAATATTTATTTACTTTATTTATTTATTTAGGCTGCGCGGGGGGTCTTTGTTGTGGCATGCGGGATCTTTAGTTGCAGCATGTGGGCTCTTTTTAGTTGTGGCATACAGGATATAGTTCCCTGACCAGGAATCGAACCTGGGTCCCCTGCACTGAGAGTGCAGAGCCTACCAGTGGACCACCAGGGAAGTCCCTGTCATATATTCTTAATCAGTGGGACAGATATTGATATGCTTTTACTTTTCGGAATAGAGCTAACTTTCATTGGTTATTCAAGTTAGTGAGTCACAAAAACTCCATTGTTCTCCTGATTCCAATTTTGAATTTAAATAACTCGGGCCCTACTTTCCCTGCTAGGTGTTTTTAGAATGAAAAATGTTAACTTATTCTTCATTGCTACTGTAATTGAAGTGTACTGTAAAGAAAAGATTGATTTTCTTTTTTAGCAGATTAGAACCTGAAATGATAGAGTGGTTAATCGGCAGCATTAAGATTCATTCATTCATTCATACGTTCATCCAACTAACATATATTAGAGCTTTTAAAGTGGTGATAAGACCCACTTTCATAACAGTCTAATGTGGAGAAAATTATATAACACAGATGCAGAGACATGTTCAGAGAAGTTAAGTGATTTGACAACGGTCGCAAGTCTCCGTGAGTGGGAGAGCTAGAGGTTCTTAGATAGAGGTTCTTTTTTTTTTTTAATAAATATTCATTTATTAATTTTTGATTGCGTTGGGTCTTTGTTGCCGCGCGCGGGCTTTCTCTAGTTGCAGCGAGCAGGGGCTACTCTTCGTCGCGATGCATAGGTTTCTCACTGCGATGGCTTCTTTTGTTGTGGAGCACGGGCTCTAGGCACACGGGCTTCAGTAGTTGTGGTGCACAGGCTCAGTAGTTGTGGCTCGTGGGCTCTAGAGTGCAGGCTCAGTAGTTGTGGCGCATGGGCTTAGTTGCTCTGTGGCATGTGAGATCTTCCCAGACCAGGGCTCAAACCCATGTCCCCTATGTTGGCAGGTGGATTCTTAACCACTGCACCACCAGGGAAGTCCCTTACACAGAGGTTCTTGATAAAAAGGAATAAAATCGATTTTTACTTTTTTTCCTGCAAGAGGCAATGTGATTCCTCTGTCTCTGGAGCCCTGGCTCAGGGTCCTGGTTTGTGAGGTACAGGCTGGGCTTATATCACTAAGGCTGCATCATTTCCCCGTAAGCTACTTTAGAGACTCCAGGCTAGTTAGTAGTCTGAGGTCTCCTTACTCATTAAACTACTTATTCCAAAGCAGTGAATATTCAGTAAGCTAATTAAAATTTGTAAGTAAGATTTCCTTATTAAAAAAATCTATTAAAATAAGAAGAAGCCTGTTAAAATAATAATTAGAGCAGGAAAAAAAAGATGACTATCAAATTACAGTATCTTTTACAGCTATCCATAAAAGCCTTTTCAGTTACTTTGGCAGTAGATAGAAGGCAGAAGTGGATTTCTACTGTAAGTATGCAACTGGTGCACTGGAGACAAGTTGAAGGACAATGGCAGCTATTTTGTTAAAGTGATTCTTTCACACTGTCTTAAAAGAAGGCTGCAGACCCTCTGTTCTGTAAAGTCTCTGAGTGTGTGTCCTAGTGGAGATGCGACATCATTAAACAGTGTGCAAAGAACAAAGGAGCAGGTTGTAAAAAGATGATAGCTTTGAGGATATTGTAACACACGTACAGATAAGGCATATCTGCAAGATTTAAAGAAAACGGGAAGCCGCTGATTTTTTTGTTGTTGTTGTCCTCCTCTATAAACAATCAGCACCATGATTAGCTTGGTGCCTAAAGCTTGCTCCAGGGATGTCAGGTATTATATTTATTTTAGGGAACTTTTTTTGAGGGTGTCTCTAATACTCGTTGGGTGTGATACCCAACTAAGGATAGAAAGACTATTTCCAGATTAGATGTAGTGTTTTTTGAGTTTTCCTGTCAAGAAGAAGCCCTATCAGAATCATGGTCCCTCAGGTTTTTGTCCCGTTCACCTCCTTGTCTGTTCTTTCCCTTTGAGTATTCCTGTCAGCCTCTCCTCCTGCCTGTCCGTCATCATTGCATCTCACCTTTCCATTTCTTCACTTCTGTGGTCAGACCAACAGGCCAATATATCAGTCAATTCCAGCAGAAAACAGATGGCACACTCAAATTAAAATAATTTGAGGAGAGTTTAATAAAGCGACTATTTACAGAAGTGTGGGCAGAGTGTAGGGAAACCACAAAGGATAATGCTGGTACTGCTTGGTTCTGTTACTTACCACTTGGCCTGAAGAGATAAGGAAAATTATCAGAACCCAACCAAGACATAGAAGCTGTGTGGAGGCCAGTAACTGAGACCTTAAGTAAATGCAGTTTTACAGTGAGGAAATCAGGGGAACAAATACTCTGACCTTGCTTTCGTCTCTTCTCATCTCCTACCAGTGACTTCCTTTGTCCAGAAGCCCGAGGGCATATAGGTCAGCCTCTTGGGGCCCAGAGCAGAGTGAGAGTAGGTAGGGAGGAGTGAAAAGAGGAAATACAATGTAGCCCGAAGGGCAAAGACATCTGATCAGAACCAGCTCTGAGTTCAAGCCTCCTGGCTTCCCACTTATTTCGATTCTGTGGTATTCCCACCCAGGAGATCTGGCATTCTCCAGAGATGCTCTTGGGCTTCCTTTGTTCTTGTCTTTTGGCTTCTCTTCTCCTTTCTTCTGTCAGCTTATGTGGAGAGCATATTACTTTTCTAAAACAAGTATGGATTTTGAGAGTAGAAGCTACATACAGTAAAAATAAGTTAATTTGATCTTACCAGGACTTGGGGCTGTTTTTCTAATCCACTCAACAGGCACTGAGTGCCTACTTTGACTAGACACTGTGTTTGGCACTGTGGCAAAGAAAGGTGAAGGAGATAAGATTGTTTTCCCTGAGAAATGTCAAATTTCTTGAGGGAGACAGACAAATGTGTTGTTGACAGGATACCAGAATTGTCTGGGGGACTGTACTAGTGCATATGGGTGCCATCTTGGAATATGGTATCAGGAGGGGTTTACTGAGGATTAGGAAAGTACCCCCAACTGAATAGCTCTGTGACCTTGGGCAAGTCATTTAACCTTATTGTGCTTCATTTCCTCATACGTATAATTTGAATAAAAATAGCATGTACCTCATAAAGTTATGGGAGTTTCAGTAAGAAGATACATGTAAATCATCTAGGAGAGTGCTTATCTAAGAATAAGAAAAAATATAATACTAGTTATTATTTTGCTGTTTCTCCTGCCTGGGATGGTCTAATCCTATACCCCCTAAACATATGTGTAAATATTTTATTAATTACTACTCTTTCAAAGCTCACTTCAAATATCAATTCCTCAAGAAAGCTTTCTTGAACTTCCAGTTGATACCCTCCATTATATATTCTCACAGCTTCTCATACTTTTCCTTGATAATACTTACCATAATTATAACTAAATAATGAATTGTTTAATGTTGTTCCTCTGATAGATGGTGAATTCCCCGTTGATTGGGACTGTGCTCTTATTCAGCACTATATCCTGAATGTCTAGCAGATGTACAACACATAGACACTCAATGAGTATTTGTTGAAGAAATGACTTAGATAGAAAGTCACGCTGGAGCCTGATTGGGGATGGTCTGCAATTATGATGTTTAGATGTTTAGATGTCTGTAATTTTGCCTACAGTTATGAGGCTGAACAGTTTAGATGTCTATTTTGCATTAACTAATTAATTATACAACAGTCATTCAATGAGTGATTTCTGGTCACTGTGCTACATATAACAGTGACTACAATAGAGGTTCTGTCCTCGTGGAGCTTACATTCTAATGAGGAGAGAAGGATAATTTATATATATATATGTATATATATATACACATACATAAAAACTATAAATGTTCTATATCTTATATTTTAATTATAAATAATAACATATATATATATATAATGTCATATGGTAATAAGTGCTATGAAATAAAATAAGGGCAATACAGATTTCTGGGTTTGGGTAATGTGAGCAGATTTATGAAAGAGAAATTAGCACCAATGTGTAAGGTCAATTTGAAGGGGAAAACACTAGAATAAGAGCGACTACATAGGAGATTAGTAGCATAGTTTAGGAAAGAGGTGGTGAATATTCAAATTAAGCCACTGAAAGTGGAAAATGGGGATGGATTTTAAAAGTATTTTGGAGATAGGACTGATATTTTGGAGATTGGGTTAACAATTGGATATGGATGCGAGAAGGAAAGAGTAATAAAGGATAGTGGAGGCTTTTAACCTAGATAATTGAAGATGGCGATATTATTAGCGGATATAGGAAACACATAAGGATATGCTGGGAGCTTTTCTTTTTTCTCTTTTCCTCTCTTTAATTTTTTTGTTTTGTTTTGTTTCTTTATAGGAAATGCTGGTTTGATGGAGGGGAGATTAAAGATTCGTGGTAGTTATGCCAGATTTGCATTGCCATCAGGATCCCAGTTGAGAAGTGTTCAGTTTGGAAATATAACTTAGGAGAAAGGTCAAGTTTAAAGATTTAGCTTGAGAGTCATTCACTTAAATTCATAGTTGAAGGGATGATGTTGCTCAGGGAATCTGCAGGTAAGAAGAAAATAAGGCCTGGGGTAATGACTTTTCCATGGGTTGTTTGTCAATTCTGAGAGGTTAAGCTGTGCTTTTGACAACTTTGAAGGGCTGAGAAGGCAAGAATTGGTGTCTAGGTATCTAGGACTAATCAAGGAAGGATACCTTGTTTCCCTGCTTTGTGTTAGGATTTATACTGATACTATCAGAGCTACATCCTAGTAGTAGGGGTGCACTGGAAGTACATAGACCCTCACAGAGACTGTAATTCTGTTTCAGAATACCTCAGTCCTTGAATTGGATTGCTAGTCCTCAAAGGTGCCTGGACAAAGCAAATATATATATATTTTTTGTGTGGAGAAAGATAGCATCATTCTAAGCTTCAAGTTGTTTCTATAAACAAAGCAAATAAAACATTGGGGACACAATCAGAAAAAAAACAAACAGACCTACGAAAAGACATAACAATATATACTGAAACCAGCAGAAATGACAGACAATAGGATCAGATCCACAGAACTCTAGAAAATAAAAGGATCTGATATGGACTGTAAAATAGTATTTTATATATATATATATATATATATATATATATATATATATATATATATATATATATATATATATATATATAAAATCTCCAAGGAAATAAGCAAACTGGAGAATTTTGTCAGAGAACTGGAAACCATAAAAAAGCTCATATGGAAATATTAGAACCAAAAATTCAGTAACCAAAATTAAGAATTCAGTGCATGGGTTTTATAGCAGGTTAAACATAGCTGAAGAGAGAATTAGTGAACTGGAAGATGGGTCATAAGAAAATAAACATGCTGAAGAATGGAGAGACAATAGGATAGAAAATCAGGAGAGAGAGTAAGGGACATTGAGGATACAGTAAGAAGTCTAACAATGTAATTGTAGTCCTGGAAGCAAACATAATAGTGGGTCAAAAGCAATATTTGAAATGTAAAGGCTGATACCTTTCCAAAACTGTTGGAAGACTCTAAGCCCTAGATTTATGAAAAGGTACAGTCCCAAAAGAAGATAGATAAATAGGAATCCACAGTGAACACAGTCAAAACAAAAGTAACCAGAGAGTAAAATAAGAGTGGCCGCAGAGGAGTAGCAATTAGGCTGACCACTGATTTCTTTTTTTTTTAACATCTTTATTGGAGTATAATTGCTTTACAATGGTGTGTTAGTTACTACTTTATAACAAAGTGAATCAGCTATACATATACATATATCCCCATATCTCCTCCCTCTTGCGTCTCCCTCCCACCCTCCCTATCCCACCCCTCTAGGTGGTCACAAAGCTCCGAGCTGATCTCCGTGTGCTATGTGGCTGCTTCCCACTAGCTATCTATTTTACATCTGGTAGTATATATAAGTCCACGCACTCTCTCACTTTGTTCCAGCTTACCCTTTCCCCTCCCTGTGTCCTCAAGTCCATTCTCTACATCTGCGTCTTTACTCCTGTCTTGCCCCTAGGTTCTTCAGAACCATTTTTTTTTTTATTCCATATATATGTGCTAGCATACGGTATTTATTTTTCTTTTTCTGACTTACTTCACTCTGTGTGACAGACTCTAGGTCTATATACCTCACGACAAATAACTCAATTTCGTTTCTTTTTATGGCTGAGTCATATTCCATTGTATATATGTGCCACATCTTCTTTATCCATTCATCTGTCGATGGACACTTAGGTTGCTTCCATGTCCTGCCTATTGTAAATAGAGCTTCTTTGAACATTGTGACTCTTTTTGAATTATGGTTTTCCCAGGGTATATGCCCAGTAGTGCGATTGCTGGGTTGTACGGTAGTTCTGTTTTTAGTTTCTTAAGGAACCTCCATACTGTTCTCCATAGTGGCTGTATTAGTTTACATTCCCACCAGCAGTGCAAGAGGGTTCCCTTTTCTCCACACCCTCTCCAGCATTTATTGTTTGTAGATATTTTGATGATGGCCATTCTGGCATGAGATGATACCTCATAGTTTTGATTTGCATTTCTCTAATGATTAGTGACGTTGAGCATTCTTTCATGTGTTTGTTGGCAATCTGTTTATCTTTGGAGAAATGTCTAATTAGGCCTTCTGCCCATTTTTGGATTGGGTTGTTTGTTTTCTTAATATTGAGCTGCAAGAGCTGTTTATATATTTTGGAGATTAATCCTTTGTCCATTCATTTGCAAATATTTTCTCCCATTCTGAGGGTTGTCTTTTGGTCTTGTTTGTAGTTTCCTTTGCTTTGCAAAAGCTTTGAAGTTTCATTAGGTCCCATTTGTTTATTTTTGTTTTTATTTCCATTTCTCTAGGAGGTGGGTCAAAAAGGATCTTGCTGTGATTTATGTCATAGAGTGTTCTGCCTATGTTTTCCTCTAAGATTTTGATAGTGTCTGGCCTTACATTTAGGTCTTTAGTCCATTTTGAGTTTATTTTTGTGTATGGTGTTAGGGAGTGTTCTAATTTCATTCTTTTACATGTAGCTGTTCAGTTTTCCCAGCACCACTTATTGAAGAGGCTGTCTTTTCTCCATTGTATATTCTTGCCTCCTTTGTCATAGATTAGTTGACCATATGTGTGTGGGTTTATCTCTGGGCTTTCTATCCTGTTCCATTGATCTGTATTTCTCTTTTTGTGCCAGTATCAGACTGTCTTGATTACTGTAGCTGTGAAGTATAGTCTAAAGTCCGGAAGCCTGAATCCTCCAGCTCCGTTTTTTTTCCCCTCAAGACTGCTTTGGCTATTTGGGGTCTTTTGTTTCCATATGAATTGTGAAGTTTTTTGGTCTCTTCTGTGAAAAATGCCATTGGTAGTTTGATAAGAATTGCATTGAATCTGTAGATTGCTTTGGATAGTATAGTCATTTTCACAATGTTGATTCTTCCAATCCAAGAACATGGTATGTCTTTCCATCTGTGGGTATCATCTTTAATTTCTTTCATCAGTGTCTTAGAGTTTTCTGTATACAGGTCTCTTGTCTCCTTAGGTAGGTTTATTCCTAGGTATTTTATTCTTTTTGTTGCAATGGTAAATGGAAGTGTTTCCTTAATTTCTCTTTCAGATTTCTCATCATTACTGTATAGGAATGCAAGAGATTTCTGTGCATTAGTTTTTTATCCTGCTACTTTACCAGATTCAATGATTAGCTCTAGTAGATTTCTGGTAACATCTTTAGGATTCTCTATGTTTAGTATCATGTCTGCAAACAGTGACAGTTTTACTTCTTCTTTTCTGATTTGGATTCCTTTTATTTCTTTTCCTTCTCTGATTGCTGTGGCTAAAACTTCCAAAACTATTTTGAATAATAGTGGCGATAGTGGGCAACCTTGTTCCTGATCTTAGTGGACATGGTTTCAGTTTTTCACTATTGAGAATGATGTTTGCTGTGGGTTTGTCATATATGGCCTTTATTATGTTGAGGTAAGTTCCCTCTATGCCTACTTTCTGGAGGGTTTATATCATAAATGGGTGTTGAAGTTTGTTGAAAGCTTTTTCTGCATCTATTGAGATGATCATATGGTTTTTCTCCTTCAGTTTGTTAATATGGTGTATCACATTGATTGATTTGTGTATACTTGCATTCCTGGGGTAAACCCCACTTGATCATGGTGTACGATCCCTTTAATGTGCTGTTGGATTCTGTTTGCTAGTATTTTGTTGAGGATTTTTTCATCTATGTTCATCAGTGATATTTGCCTGTAGTTTTCTTTCTTTGTGACATCTTTGTCTGGTTTCGGTATCAGGGTGATAGCGGCCTCGTAGAATGAGTGTGGGATTGTTCCTCCCTCTGCTATATTTTGGAAGAGTTTGAGAAGGATAGGTGTTAGCTCTTTAAATGTTTGATAGAATTCACCTGAAGCCATGTGGTCCTGGGCTTGTGTTGGTTGGAAGATTTTTAATCACAGTCTCAATTTTGGTGCTTGTAATTGGTCTGTTTATATTTTCTATTTTTTCCTGGTTCAGCCTCGGAAGGTTGTGCTTTTCTAAGAATTTGTCCATTCCTTCCAGGTTGTCCATTTTATTGGCATATTGTTACTTGTAGTAATCTCTCATGATCCTTTGTATTTCTTCGGTGTCAGTTGTTACTTCTCCTTTTTCATTTCTAATTCTGTTGATTTGAGTTTTCTCCCTGTTTTTCTTGATGAGTCTGGCTAATGGTTTAACAATTTTGTTGTCTTCCCAAAGAACCAGCTTTTAGTTTTATTGATCTTTGCTATTGTTTCCTTCATTTCTTTTTCATTTATTTCTGATCTGTTCTTTATGATTTCTTTCCTTCTGCTAACTTTGGGGTTTTTTGTTCTTCTTTCTCTAATTCTTCAGATGTAAGTTTAGGTTGTTTATTTGAGATGTTTCTTGTTTCCTGAGGTAGGATTGTATTGCTATGAACTTCCCTCTTAGAACTGCTTTTGCTGCATCCCATACGTTTTGGGTCATCGTGTTTTCATTGTCATTTGTTTCTAAGTATTGTTTGATTTCCTCTTTGATTTCTTCTTGGTTACTTAGTAGCTATTGTGTAGCCTCCATGTGTTTGTATTTTTTACAGTTTTTTTTTTCCTGTAATTGATATCTAGTCGCATAGCATTGTGGTCGGAGAAGATACTTGATATGATTTCAATTTTCTTAAATTTACCAAGGCTTGATTTGTGACCCAAGATACGATCTATCCTGGAGTATGTTCCATGAGCACTTGAGAAGAAAGTCTATTATGTTGTTTATGGATGGAATGTCCTATAAATATCAATTAAGTCCATCTTGTTTAATGTGTCATTTAAAGCTTGTGTTTCTTTATTTATTTTCATTTTGGATGATCTGTCCATTGGTGAAAGTGGGGTGTTAAAGTCCCACACTATGATTGGGTTACTGTCGATTTCCCCTTTTATGGCTGTTAGCATTTGTCTTATGTATTGAGGTGCTCCTGTGTTGGGTGCATAAATATTTACAATTGTTATATCTTCTTCTTGTATTGAGCCCTTGATCATTATGTAGTGTCCTTCTTTGTCTCTTCTAATAGTCTTTATTTTAAAGTGTATTTTGTCTGATATGAGAATTGCTACCCCAGCTTTCTTTTGATTTCCATTTGCATGGCATATTTTTTTCCATCCCCTCACTTTCGGTCTGTATGTGTCCCTAGGTCTGAAGTGGGTCTCTTGTAGACAGCATATATATAGGTCTTGTTTTGTATCCATTCAGCCTGTCTATGTCTTTTGGTTGGAGCATCTAATCCTTTTACATTTAAGGTAATTATCGATATGTATGTTCCTATTACCTTTTTCTTAATTGTTTTGGGATTGTTATTGTAGGTCTTTTCCTTCTCTTGTGTTTGCTGCCTAGAGAAGTTCCTTTAGCGTTTGTTGTAAAGCTGGTTTGGTGGTGCTGAATTCTCTTAGCTTTTGCTTGTCTGTAAAGGTTTTTTTTTTTTTGTAAAGGTTTTAATTTCTCCGTCAAATCTGAATGAAATCCTTGCTGGGTAGAGTAATATTTGTTGTAGGTTTTTCCCTTTCATCACTTAAATATGTCCTGCCACTCCCTTCGGGCTTGCAGAGTTTCTGCTGAAAGATCAGCTGTTAACCTTACGGAGATTCCCTAGTATGTTATTTGTTGCTTTTCCATTGTTGCTTTTAATATTTTTCTCTTTGTATTTAATCTTCGATAGTTTGATTAATATGTCTTAGCATGTTTCTCCTTGGGTTTATTCTGTATGGGACTCTCTGCGCTTCCTGGATTTGACTATTTCCTTTCCCATATTAGGGAAGTTTTCAACTATAATCTCTTCAAATATTTTCTCAGTCCTTTTTTTCTCTTCTTCTTCTGGGACCCCTATAATTCGAATGTTGGTGTGTTTAATGTTGTCTCAGAGGTCTCTGAGAGTGTCCTCAATTCTTTTCATTCTCTTTTCTTTATTCTGCTCTGCAGTAGTTATTTCCACTATTTTATCTACCAGGTCACTTACCCATTCTTCCGCCTCAGTTATTCTGCTACTGATTCCTTCTAGAGAATTTTTAATTTCATTTATTGTGTTGTTCATTATTGTTTGTTTGCTCTAGTTCTTCTAGGTTCTTTTTAAGCATTTCTTGTATTTTCTCCATTTTATTCCCAAGATTTTCGATCATCTTTACTATCATTATTCTGAATTCTATTTCAGGTTGAGTGCCTATTTTCTCTTCATTTGTTTGGTCTGGTGGATTTTTGTCTTGCTCCTTCATCTGCTGTGTGTTTCTCTGTCTTCTCATTTTGCTTAACCTACTGTGTTTGGGGTCTCCTTTTCGCAGGCTGCAGGTTCGTAGTTCCCGTTGTTTTTGGTGTCTGCTCCCAGTGGGTAAGGTTGGTTCAGTGGCTTATGTAGGCTTCCCGGTGGAGGGGACTGGTGCCTGTGTTCTGGTGGATGAGGCTGGATCTTGTCTTTCTGGTGGGTGGGACCATGTCCGTTGGTGTGTTTTGGGGTGTCTGTGACCTTATTATGATTTTAGGCAGCCTTTCTGCTAATGGGTGGGGTTGTGTTCCTGTCTTGCTAGTTGTTTGGCATAGGGTGTCCAGCACTATAGCTTGCTGGTCATTGAGTGGAACTGGGTCTTAGCATTGAGATGGAGATTTCTGGGAGAGCTTTCGCCATTTGATATTATGTGGAGCTGAGAGGTCTCTGGTGAACCAACGTCCTGAACTCGGCTCTCCCACCTCAGAGGCACAGGCCTGACACCCAGCTGGAGCAAGACCCTGAGCACACGGCTCAGAAGAAAAGGGAGAAAAAAAGAAAGAAAGAAAAATAAACAAGATAAAATAAAGGTATTAAAATAAAAATTAAAAATATTAAAAATTTAAAAGAAATTAAAAAAACAAAAAAAGGAAAGAAAGAAGAGAGCAACCAAACCAAAAACCAAATCTACCAACAATAAGAAGCACTAAAAACTATAGTAAAAAAAACAAGAAAAAAACAAAAAAACCCAGACAAACAGAACCCTAGAACAAATAGTAAAAGCAAAGGTATACAGACAAACACGCAAAGAAGCATACACATTCACACTCAGAAAAAGAGAAAAAGGAAAAATATATATATATTGTTGCTCCCAATGTCCACCACCTCAATTTTGGGATGATTCGTTGTCTTTTCAGGTATTCCACAGGTGCAGCGTACATCAAGTTGATTGTGGAGGTTTAATCTGCTGCTCCTGAGGCTGCTGGGAGAAATATCCCTTTCTCTTCTTTGTTCGCACAGCTTCTGGGGTTCAGCTTTGGATTTGGACCTGCCTCTGCTTGTAGGTCGCCTCAGGGCGTCTGTTCTCCACTCACACAGGACGGGGTTAAAGTAGCAGCTGATTAGGGGGCGCTGGCTCACTCAGGCCGGTGGGAGGGAGGGTACAGAATGCAGGGCGGGCCTGTGGTCGCAGAGGCCAGTGTGACGTCGTACCAGTCTGAGGCGCACCGTATGTTCTCCCAGGGAAGTTGTCCCTGGATCACGGGACCCTGGCAGTGGCGGGCTGCACAGGCTCCTGGGAGGGGAGGTGTGGATTGTGACCTGTGCTTGCATATAGGATTTTTGATGGCTGTGGCAGCAGTCTTAGGTTTTCACGCCCATCTCTAGGGTCTGCGCTGATAGCCGTGGCTCGCACCCATCTCTGGAGCTCATTTAGGCAGTACTTTGAATCCCCTCTCCTCGTGCACCCCAAAACAATGGTCTCTTGCCTCTTAAGCAGTTCCAGACTTTTTCCTGGACTCCCTCCCGGCTAGCTGTGGTGCACTAGCCCCTTTCAGGCTGTGTTCTCGCAGCCAAACCCAGTCCTCTCCATGGGGTCTGAACTCCGAAGCTCGAGCCTCTGCTCCCAGCCCCCACCTCTCTTGGCCGGCGGGTGAGCAGACAAGTCTCTTGGGCTAGCGAGTGCTGGTCAGCACTGATCCTCTGTGCAGGAATCTCTCCACTTTGCCCTGTTCACCCCTATTGCTGTGCTCTCCTCTGTGGCTCCGGCACTGTACCCAACAACTGCAGAATACATATTCTTTTGAAGCACTTGCAGAACATTTTGAAAGTGAACTATATTTTGGGCCATAAAACACCTCTCAATAAATTTTAAATAATTTAAATTATAGAGTGTGTTTTCTGAGTACAGTGAAATTAAACGAACAAAAAATCAGTAACAGTGTACACTTGTCCAGCCTTTCTGTCCTTACGTAAACTTCACTGGATGTGCACCCTTGGGAAGGAGAGGAGTGGAATGAGATTTAGTTTATTAACACCATGAAGTTTAAAAATTGAACAGTATCTGGCTTCCATCCCTCATTTCAAATTGAATCACATAATGGGGATGAAAACATATTGATTAGAGAGAAACTATTTATTAGAGGTAAAATTGTTTACAGTGTAAATAAGCTACATGTTCCATTATACACAACTTGGCATTTCAACATTTCATAATCTGTTGCATTTAATTAGGCACAGTACATAAAGTATGCATCACAGGTAAACATGGGAAACACAGTGGCAAATTTTTCTGATTTGTGCTTTAAAAATGTTCAGTTTGCTAATCTCATTCATGATGTTTTAGTGTTAGCTGCAGCTTTTCCAAACAAGTGCTGATGCTCTCCCTAACGTATTTTATGCAAGGAAGCAAAACTAAGGATGAACTCTATAAAGTTCTGCACTTCTGCCTCTTAAAGATTAAGTCGTTAAGTAATAATTTTTCTCTTTTATTTAACATTGTTGTTAAAATGATAAATAAATGTAGTGATAGAATTTGAAATGTAAGATATAATTAATGCTAATTAATAAATTGGCTTTCAATGACTGTAGAGACATTGTAGATGGTTTAGCTTTTTAATTTGAACATGGCATTTTTCTTAAAGGCAAAGCAATCTGGGAAACTTCAGTGGCTTGAGATTTACAAAGTGTCTGATTTTAATTATTTCAAGAATCCTCAGACCTGCCAACCCCCTCCTCCAGATAGAATACAGGAACGGGATTGCTGATTCCTGCAGCTATGTGGGCCAGCATAGTGCCTGGCACTTAATACTCTTCAAGATGGTTAAATGACTTCCAAGTGCTTTCTTTTTAAAGAAGATTGGTTACTTTTTTCACTGAAAAGTACCTTTTTCTAATTAGAAAAAAACCTAGTACTTGCTTATCTGAAATCAATTTGGATAAAACTTGAAAACACACAGAAAAACACAAAATTGGAAGTTACTTATAAACCCACTCTAAAAGATAATCACGTATCGGTACGTGTGTCCTAGTACTTTTTTTGTATGCATACGTGTATGTGTATGTTTGCGTGTGCACACCTGTGTATCTCTATGTGTAAGTATTTTTAACCCCCCCAAATTCTCATGCTGTGTGCAGAGAAAAAAGAAGCCCTTTCCTCCTCTTTACAATATATTGTGAATATTTCCCACATATCGTTTTCTTCAGCATTTTTAATCAATGATTATATTCCATTATACAGATGTGCTATAAATTAACTTCTCTTTTTACTATTGTAAGTAGGACTGTGGTGAATCTCTTTGCACATATATCTCTAAATATTTCATCAAGATAAATTCTTAGTAATGCTGAGTCAAAGTGTATGTATATCCACATTTGCTGGCATACTTTAAGGAAAGGTTATGCTAAATAATAAGTAAACTGTATCTACCCATTTCTGTTTATTTCTTTAAATGTTTTTGATTTCCTGAAGCTGACAAATTTGTTCTTTTTTTTTTTTTTTGCGGTACGCGGGCCTCTCACTGCTGTGGCCTCTCCCGTTGCGGAGCACAGGCTCAGCGGCCATGGCCCACGGGCCCAGCCGCCCCGCAGCATGTGGGATCCTCCCGGACCGGGGCACGAACCCGCGTCCCCTGCATCAGCAGGCGGACCCTCAACCACCGCGCCACCAGGGAAGCCCAACAAATTTGTTCTTTGTTGAACTCCAAAAGGTCACTGTGACACATCATTGTGATTGCCTGAGTGAGCCTTGTTTTTATAGCTGAAGGTCTTTACTAGATACACCCCATCCAAGGGGCTCCCACATGTACTCATACAAATAAGTTAATGCAACTAGAATTAGCCTGCTCACTTAAGAGAGCAGTCTTGAACTCAGGTGCACATGCTTCACAAAGTAGCTGAAGATTTTCCAGAGGGTACAAGGGCATGCATGGTTTTAAGGTTATCACTGGTCAGCTTTCCGTGTGTGTGTGTGTGTGTGTGTGTGTGTGTGTGTGTGTACTTCTTCCTGAAATCCACTTGCCTCAGAAAGCTGCTGTGGTAGTAGCTCATGTGGCTGTCCTTTTCCCTCTTCGCCTTTTCCACTTGCCCTTTTCGCAGTTTAGGAAATGGATAGTCCCACCCATTGCCCCAGAGTCTGAGACCCTCTCTGGTTCCCAGCAAGGGATTGTGTGAAATATTGGTGATAACCAAACCTCCTTCAATCAGCACTTTATAACCCAGCACCCCTCTGATTAAGAAATGCATGTGTTAATTCTGTATTGAAGAATGTGTTCACAGTATTCAGTAGTTTACAAATAATTTAGTGAATCAGAATTAAAGCAATGTTCCCCTCCAAAGTACTCTCAGTAACTTCATAAGGGGGAATTTCAATGCTGATAAATATAGAACTTTTAATAATAAAGTGTTTTAACTATTATAAAAAAGAAATACATGTGTGATAAAACCTTACTTTTGATGGTCAAAATAAGTATTATTTGTCAAAATAAGTATTGGCGTTGCTTTGATTAATTTTAGACTAACTGTGATGATAGCTTAATCCAGAAGGATATGTTAAACATGTAGAGCATTATAATTATAGTAAATAAAAAGAGTTTAAAAATTTCAATTTCCATATATTGCTTTTGTAGAGCATAAAAGTATATTGCATTAGGATAATATGGGAGGGAAATGAAATGGAAATGCGCTTCCAAAACAAAAGAGAATGCAGCATTTTTGACTATTAAAGAAAAACAAGTTTATATATTTTTAAAATGGATAGTGGGTATCAAATTGCTTTGCTATTTATATTTGGTTGGATACATTTTAAAGAATAGCATTACAGTTTTATTTTAAAATGTCAACATTTATGACATACTGAAATAACATTGTTTACAACTCTATAAACTTATAATGAAAAATTGTAGATGCCAACTTAAAAAATGTACAAAGGAGAAAAAAATGTGTGAGCAGATACCTGATTTTTTTCAACTTTTTTAGGCAGTATTCCAGCAAAAAGTGTGACACGGGACAGGCACCTAAATGGGAAGGCTGCCTCACCTGGCCTCAGGTGGTCTCACGGGAACGTTCCCCACTGTACTTCCTAGAAATCTCAGGCTCC
This sequence comes from Phocoena phocoena, assembly GCF_963924675.1. Taxonomy (NCBI): domain Eukaryota; kingdom Metazoa; phylum Chordata; class Mammalia; order Artiodactyla; family Phocoenidae; genus Phocoena; species Phocoena phocoena. The sequence goes on from NC_089224.1 coordinate 106,020,703, forward strand.
CCTCCCTTAGTGAGCCCTGGCGTGGTGGAGGTGGTGAGATCACCTGCAGAGCTCTTCTTCCGGCTTTCCCTTGCCTGGAGCACTCTCCCCTTCTCTGTACCTTAGCCAGAGCCTGCCGGTCCCTCAGGTGCTTTAGGTCCCTCAGGCCTGGTACCCATGCCTCCTCCCTCTCTCTCGGCTCCCTTGTTCTCCACAATGAAAATATGCCTCACTTGTTAGACCTCCACCAGACATCACCTCTTGCAGAAACACTCCTTGATTCCCCTTTCCTCTTTTCCTTTAGAATGGTTTCTCCTTCTTCTTTCACTATAAAAGAGGGGTTCAGAAGTTAAGGGAAAAGGGAGTTAAGTTAGAAAATAGAATGAGTCTCTGGAATCTTGGAGAGGTCCAGGTAGAGGGAGGCAGTGGCTTATGTGTTTGGCTTGTGTCAACAGAGCTTCTAGAGCGTTGTACCTCTGAAATACGGAGTCTCAATAAAAATACTGTTGAATTGAAGCTGAAGTCCAGTTCAGGTTTCACCTTACCTCTGAATTCTTTGATTTCCCAGATCTGCTGGGTCTTCTCTCCTTCCAAATTCCTTGTGTACTTATAGTCTATTCTGTACAGCTTGGTGTGTCATCATCACCATCCTGCAATTTTTGTTAATTATTTTGAGTGTCTAGCATTGTTTTTGTAACCAAATTGTAAATTCTAGGCAGGTAGAGGTACCTGTTTATTTTTTCATCTCCCCATGGCACCTACTATAGCACTGGCCATAACAGATACTCAATAAATATATCCCAGTTCATTGTAAAAAAGGAAAAAAATTGATGGGGTGTCCTGGGGTTGTAGTATGGATATGTCACACTTCACTGTATGATTTTGGGCCACTTGTGTATAGTCTGGATCTCTTGATTCTTCATTGATAAAACATAGGTGGTAGTGATAGCTAATAATATCAGGTAATCACTATGGGCCAAAATCATTAATGTACCTGACATTTCTATGAGGTACAAATAACATTTCTATTACTACTCTTATTGTTCTCACTGTATATGAGAGTAATATAAAGTACTAAAATAATCTGCCCAGGGTCACTCATAGTAAATGGCAGTGTGGATTTGAAACCAGACCCTGAGACCCAAGCATTTACCCATCATGTGATACTGCCCATATCTGATGTATCTACCTCAGTTAAAGATTCTAAGTGAGTAGAAGGTTCTGGGTATCTTTTTGAAAGAGGTAAAAAAGTGACACAAAAGTTGAATTTAGTTACATATTTGGAAAACATTTTTACTTTTTTCCCCAGCTTTATTGAGATATAACTGAAACATAACATTGTTTAATGTATACAATGTGTTGATATGATACATTTAAAAATTGCCAAATAATTACTGCACAGTGTTAGTTACCACCTTCATCCCATCACATAGTTACCATTTCTTTTTCCTAGTGAGAACATTTAAGATGTACTCTTTTAGGAACATTCAAGTATGTGATACAGTATTATTAGCTATAATCAACCCCTGGTAACCTCCAGGGGTTTCTCTGAGTTTGTCTCTTTTAGATTCCACATTTAAAAATATTTTACTTTTTCCCAGTCCATAGGTTATCTTTTCCTTTTGTTTATTGTTTCCTTTGCTGTGCAAAAGCTTATAGGTTTGATTAGGTCCCATTTGTTTATTTATTTTTGCTTATTAGGTCCCATTTGTTTATTTTTGTTTTTCTTTCTATTGCCTTGGGAGAGTGACCTAAGAAAACACTGGTACGATTTACATCAAAGAAAGTTATGCCTATGTTCTCTTCTAGGAGTTTTATGGTATCATGTCTTAGATTTAAGTCTTTAAGCCATTTTGAGTTTATTTTTGTGTATGGTGTGAGGGTGTGTTCTAACTTCATTGATTTACATGTGGCTGTCCAGCTTTCCCAACACCACTTGCTAAAGAGACTGTCTTTTCCCCATTGTATATTCTTGCCTCCTTTGTCAAAGATTAATTGTCCATAGATGTGTGGCTTTATTTCTGGGCTCTCTAGTCTATTCCACTGATCCATATGTCTGTTGTTGTGCCAGTACCACACTGTTTTGATTACTGTAGCTTTGTAGACAATAGTATTGTCTGAAGTCTGGGAGGGTTATGCCTCCTGCTTTGTTCTTTTTCCTACAGATTGCTTTGGAAATTCTGGGTCTTTTATGGCTCCATATAAATTTTAGGAATATTTGTTCTAGTTCTGTGAAAAATGTCATGGGTAATCTGATAGGGATCACATTAAATCTGTAGATTGCCTTGGGTAGTATGGCTGTTTTAACAATATTAATTCTTCCAATCCAAGAGCATGGGTTATCTTTCTATTTCTTTGAGTCATCTTCAGTTTCCTTTATTAATGTTTTGTGGTTCTTAGCATATAAATCTTTAACCTCCTTGGTCAGGTTTATACCTGTTTTTTGTTTGTTTGTTTTTTGGTTTTTGGTTTTTTGTGGTACGCGGGCCTCTCATGTTGTGGCCTCTCCCGTTGCGGAGCACAGGCTCTGGACGCGCAGGCTCAGCGGCCATGGCTCACGGGCCCAGCCGCTCCGCGGCATGTGGGATCTTCCCGGACGGGGGCACAAACCCGTGTCCCCTGCATCGGCAGGCAGACTCTCAACCACTGCGCCACCAGGGAAGCCCTGATGTGATTTTTAAAGGCATTGTTTGTTTACATTCCCTTTCTGATATTTCCTTGTTAGTGTGTGATGTGATCGACAAGGGCTTAATTTCCAAAATATACAACCAGCTCATACAACTCAATAACAAAAAAACAACCCAATTGAAAAATGGGCAGAAGACCTTAATAGACATTTCTCCAAAGAAGGCATATGGATGGTCAATAGGCACATGAAAAGATGCTCATCATCACTAATTATTAAAGAAATGCAAATCAAAACTATAATGAGGTACCACCTCACACTGGTCAGAGTGACCATCATTAAAAAGTCTACAAATAACAAATGTTGGAGAGGGTGTAGAGAAAAGGGAACCCTCTTACACTGTTGGTGGGAATGTAAATTGGTGCAGCCACTATGGAAAACAGTATGGAGGTTCCTCAAAAAAATAAAAACAGTGTTACCATATGATCCAGCAGTCCCACTTCTGGGCATGTACCCAGACAAAACTATAATTCAAAAAGATACATGCACCCCTATGTTCATAGCAGCACTATTTACAATAGCCAAGACATGGAAACAACCTAAATGTCCATCAGCAGATGAATGGATAAAGATGTGGTGTGTATATATACAGTGGAATATTACTCAGCCATAAGAAAGAATGAAATAATGCCATTTGCAGCAGTATGGATGGACCTAGAGATTACCATACTAAGCAAAGTCAGAAAGAGAACGACAAATACCATATGATATCACTTATATGTGGAATCTAAAATATGACACAAATGAACATATCTCTGAAACAGAAACAGACTCATAGATGAAGAGAACAGACTTGTGGTTGCCAAGGGAGAGGAGGGGTTAGGGAGGGAAGGATTGGGAGTTTGGGATCAGCAGATGCAAACTAGTATATATAAACAACAAGGTCCTACTCTATAGCACAGGGAACTATATTGGAACCATAATAAACCATAATAGAAAAGAATATGAGAAAGAATATATATATGTATATATGTATGTATGACTGAATCACTTTGCTGTACAGCAGAAATTAACACAACATTGTAAATCAATTATACTTCAGTAAAATAGTTTTTTTAAAAAAAGAAAGAAAAACATTTTACTTTTTAAAGGCAGTTGGCAGTCTGCAGCTGAATTGAGTCAGGGGAAATGCATGGCTATAGTAATTGGGAGAGAACAGAAGCTTTTCCAGCCACTTCTTGGCCTTGCAGAAGGGCTCCAGAAAATCACCAGCCTGCAAAATGTTCAGTACTCATTTCCCTGATTGCCAAAGGCATACAGTCTGGGAGCTGATAGCAATGAACCTCAGTAGGAGGAGGAGAGTACTCGTGGTTTTTGTTGTTTTGGTTTTGGTTTTTTTGCGGTACGCGGGTCTCTCACTGCTGTGGCCTCTCACGTTGCGGAGCACAGGCTCCGGACGCGCAGGCTCAGCGGCCATGGCTCACGGGCCCAGCCGCCCCGCGGCACATGGGATCCTCCCGGACCGGGGCACAAACCCGTGTCCCCTGCATCGGCAGGCGGACTCTCAACCACTGCGCCACCAGGGAAGCCCAGTACTTGTGTTTTTATTATTGTTTTTAACTGATCTTAAAATTCTCACCTGGCCCTTTGCCTTCTGCACAGTCCAGAGTCATGAATCCTTGATATGTGGCTCGAAAGAGAAGCACAGGACAGTTTATTCCCTTTTTGTCCACCAATTTTCTCTTTGTGTTTTTATTCTGGGACCAGTGTACAGACCATTCAAGTTCAGAGGGAGAGCAAGCTCTGCTCTCCTTTGAGCCAGTGTGTACAGCCTGGCTCCACTGTGAGCCCTGTGTAGGAGAGGGCCACGTGTGCTCTGTAGCTTTTGGTGCTTCCAGCTGGGTGACTTTTGCAATTGTATCCATCTGATTTTGAAATGTGAAAAAAACTCCTGAACTTAGGTGTCGATTTATACATTAATTACACCGATCTCAGTTGCAGCAGTGTGGTCTTAATAGCTGATTGCTGCAGTATCCACATCTGTGATATCAGAATGTGACGTGCATATTTTAATTTGAGAAATAGTTTAACATTTTTAGATATTCATTTAGATGTGGTTATGCAGGTTAAACATAACGTATGATCACTGCTTCTTTCATTGCTTCCAATTAAACCTTGCTTGTTAGTTTAACCTCTAGGTAATCCCATCAAACAATTGATGTCAAGGAAACACTGCCCACAGTAGCTTCGGATGAGTGGCCATTAATTTTAATTGCCTTGATATTAAAGATTAAGAAGTATCGGGACTAGCAGAATAGAAACGATCTGATGTCAAGCAAATCCACTTGCTAAAGCTTCCCCAGGCTGCTGGTGATATTAAAATTTTACTGTGAGAATTAAATAAACCTTTATTAGTGATGACTGTTGTTTGATTGGTCCAGGGTTATGCATCAACACAGAATTCTTACGTATCTGGAGATGAGACCTTTGATGGTATAGAGATTCCTCAATTATGAAACCGTTAATAAAGCTGTAATCAGATTTTCCAGGCTAGGTTTCATTAATGTATTATAGCTTCTCTGATTGTCAAGGTAATATTAACTACAAAGTACAGAATCCAACAGAGAATTGTTTAGAAGAAGAGAATTCTAAGATGGGCCTTTCGTGCTAAATTCAGAGTTGGGGAATTTTCATTAATTATGCTTAAGAAATTCCAAATTCCCTCTCAACCAGGAATATCTCCCTTTGCACTATAGATACATTCAATATTTAACTGTTTCAGAGGCCTGACAGTCTTACTCAGACAAGCTAGAGTGATATATATTGAAGGAGGTTTTTGTGAGCTGGTCCGCTAGGTCTGCCTCCTGAGCTGAGGATATGCTTGTGACAAGTGAGTTGGGGGCTATGAGAACTTGCTTTAACAAGCATAACCAGAGCGAATGCCTTTGGGGTCATCTTACAGTCTAAATTCAGAACTTTTATTTTTAGAGTCATATAATTCTGGTCTGGGAATGGATCCTAAGAGTCACTGAGGCTGCCTTCTCCTGGTGCGGAAATCCCTCCCAGAGCATCTGCCTCCATGCTCTTGGAGGCCTGGGCCGCACATCAGCATCATCTCGGCTTCTCCCTCTCCCCTGGCCTCCACAGTGAGTCAGTGGCCAAATTCTGCCTATTCTAGTCCTCTTCCATGACCTCTGCCCTCTCCACGACTCCTGTTCTGCCGGGCTCAGGTCTTCCTCACCTTCTCACCTGTGTGCCCTCCTGACTCTTCCTCCCCCACCACGTCCCACACAGTTATCCCACGCACCTGCCCCACACACATGGGGCTGAAAGAAGGGAGGGCAGAGGAGGCCGATGGCAGAGTGGAGTTGGGTCCCTCAGGGCTGTTTGAGAGCCTAATATTGTGACAGTCTAAATACTGGAACTAAGGCCCATGAGTGGAAATGGAAGGGAACCGGATCTTAGTTCCGAATAGAGAGCTGTGTATCCGTCAGAACTATCTAACGGTGGAATCAGGGACTTTGTGACATGGCGAATACCACGTCTCTGGCGGTGGAGATGCCATGAACATGAAGAGAAAATGGAGACGGAGGCACAGGTTAAAGGACACATGAATTCTCTTTTAGACCTGTTGAGTTGCAGGTTGTGACAGAACATTTCTAAGGAAATGTCTTAAAAATTGAGAACTGAAATTATTCATAGAAGTTAGGGATAGAGATGGAAATCTGAGAGTCATTCACAGAGACAATGGTTGAAATCGTTAATAGGGATAAGATTGCTCAGCGTGCACACACACACACACACACACACACACACACACACCCTGGTGTGTCAGGGAAGGAGAAGCAGGAGCATAATGTCACAGAAACCGTGCAAAGAAAGCACTTTAAGAAGGAGCCAGAGGTCGGGGGGAGGTAATTACAAGTATCAGATGCTGCTGAGAAGTCAAACAAGTTGCGGAGAGAGAAGACCATTGGATTTGGGACAGGTGTGATGCCTGTGACCACCTCAATCAATCACCTAGTCCTGGAGATTGTTAAGATTGTTACATGAGAAAACGTATGCAAAGGGCTCTGTGTGATGCTCAGTGCAAAGGAGATGCTCATTAAATAGTTACTATTACCCCCACTATTTGAAATGAAGGAAGGAAGGGGCACGTCTAATCCTTCATTGGGTCGGGGAGTTGTGTGGGGGGATGATAGTGGAACAGAAACGGCTAGGAAGGCCTGATCTGCAGCATATTTGCTTCCTGATGAGTTTTGGCTTGTTGCTGTCTGAACCAGTGTTCATGGTGGCTGCACAGGTCTTTAGCTAGTGTGCTGCCCTGTGTGTGTGTCACACAGTGACCCCCCCCCCAGGATGGGACAGTGTGTGGGCTGCTGCAGGCCAACATTGTCTTCCTCATGTGGCTCCGTTGCCAGGGCTCTCTAGCTTTCCCTGAACGGATGAGTGCCATAGTTTGAAGAATGAGAGTTCTATTTCCAAAGCAATTAAAGACTTGGCAGAGATGGTCAACTAGCATGCCCATTGGTGTAAATTGGGTTGGAGGGCTTATACCACTCCTTATTTTCCCTCAGGGTCCCTAAATGGCTGTTCAGGATGAAACAGTGACCCACCCTGCCTGATACCACAGCAGCATGCCCCCTTGACACATTATTAAGAAATTATTAAAAAGTGTTTTTAAACTGTTACTTTAACAAAAGAGAGGTCAGAGCCTTTTATATAGCAAGTGGGTACCTATTCATAAATTGCTGTGTGGGTTTTAGCTTCTTTATATAGCTCAGCTCCCAGGTGCCTGAACACTCAATGTAACTACAGGCAGTGAGTCTTGGGCTGAAGTTTCGCTGTCAATGAAATGTGATGAAATCTGCCTGTTGCCAAGATCCTCCTTAGAAATCTCTTCCGTTTGCTCTGGTTGGCACCATAAGTAGTTTGCAAAAGAAATAAGTATGTTCTACCTGATGAAATCAGCCACTGATTCTGCATTTGCATTTGACCTTATTGCAATTGCTTGAGTTTGCACGTTGTGACCTTCTCACATGTTAACTGGCACAACTTGAGCAGCCATCTTGGCAGACATACAGTATCTTCTAAGGCAGGAGACAAAGGGTTTTTTCATCCATTATTAATTGATGTTACTCTTTTTAGCACACCAAACATGATTTTACTGTACAGCTGCCAAAATTCTTCCAGACCCCAAAAGAATAAGTCATTCTTTCACAAGCATTTCTTATTATTTACCTAACTTAACAAATGTTTCCTTTAGTTTTTCAGCTCCTTTTCAGGGGACTAGTCATTTATATATTAATTGGTATACGCCAGTTGACTATTTTTTATGAACAGTGCTCCCAGCCATTTTAGTGTTACTGGGGCCAACTCCAAGAAGTGGTCTTATTCCAAGAGTGTTGAGAGGTTTGCCAAAAGAGCAAGTGAGCCTCTGCACCATTCTGCATCATCCACA
>NC_089224.1:107510180-107612680 GCF_963924675.1 Phocoena phocoena
GTGATAAAGAAGGTCAAGAAGAAGGGAGAGTGGAAGGTAAGTAGAAAAGCACAATTAATGACCTTAAAGGTGAGTTCATGGGGAAAAACAAGAATGGAGTAGAGTTGGGGAGAGGCATGTAGGCGGGGAATGAGGACCTTTGCTGTGTCCAGAGGATACCAAAAGCTTCTGGACTAGAGAAAGGTAATCTGCTGTGCCTCCCATTTTATACAATCCTGGTTAGGAAATCTCTTGGTCATAAAGCTTATCTTTAAGATCACCTGGTGAGGCATTCTAGAAGTGGAACTCTTTTATTCAAACAAGATCTTACCTGAATAAAGCAGAAGGTAGAATTATTCTGCTTGCTATGGGAGATGAGAGGGGACCCTTCTTGCCCCTCTGGTGGCCCTAAAGCATGTCCATGGAGCCCACACAGCAGTCCGAAAAGCCCTCATCTGGCCTATCCCGTCTGCCTGTAGCTACATAAGACAAAACAACTAAGTTTGTTTATTCATTTAACATTGAGAGCAATGCTGGAAACTGTCATGTACCTGAAACAAGTATTTAAGTCAATCTAATTGATTATGGCCTCGTTTCCGGCAGTGGGTGATGCAAGTCGGAAACGTGCTGTCCTCCATCCAGGAAGTCTTTGTTTGAAGGACCATCTGGTTGTCTGGGGCCGGGCATTACAGTGACCAGGGGAGCACACCGTCTTACTTGAACTTCCCCGTGTGTTGAAGGGCTTATGCCAACCATTCTTGCTCCCGAGTTTTCCTGTAGTAAAGATCACCGAGCCTGGGAACAGCAGAGCTGATTGGTACCAGGAGGCTTTTGAAGTCTCACCCTGGCCTCATGAGATTACGTTTTAGCCGGAGCATCCATCCTCATACCCAGAGTGGGAGGCCAGCTGGTGGGAACTCTTTATGCCTGCCTTTCTCTCTTACCCTTCCCATCAGTAATGGACTTGTGGACATGTGAATTTTAAACTAAGCTTGAGGAAGCTGCCTCATAAAATGAAAACTGATTGGCCCTCGTGCTACAGCAAGATGCTTTCGGGCCCACATTTTTCCAGCACCTGTTGCCTGGGTTTCTATCTTTGAAGAAGGAGAGGAGAAATAGCTTTGTTTTAGCTCCCTCTCTCCTCCGTGGGCCGAACGGAGATAGGAAAGGTTGGCTGAAGAATTGCAGGTATGAAGCTTTTAGACCAGGACGGCATGTTCTTATTCTTCCCGTCTGAACTGAGACAGAGTTTGCTCCCGGGATGACACGTGTGCTGGTCCATCCCGATGATGTCTGCGAAGTCCTCTCCTTCCACCCCATAAATGTGGCACTAGTGTTCATTCTCCCATTAAGGAAAAGTTTACGCCCTGAAAAAATACCCTCTAATATGGATTTCTCCGAGTGTGAATGCTGTAGATGAATTTTTTTCTTTTTCTTTTCTTTCTTTCTTTTTTTTTTTTGCATTTTTATGAGTATTTTCTTTGTCATGGAAAAAACTTTAATTTTTTTAACTTTAAAATATTAAGTCACATCAGTGAGGGCAAACTCTCCTAGAAGCTTAGGTTTGGTGGGGAAATAAAAGCTAGCATGTCTCTCGGCAAACCTCTGGCCCCGTAGGAAGCATTGATAACTCGGAGTTTTGCGTTTCTAGGCTCCTTCTGAAGTCTGACTGGGTCAGCGGAGGAGATGATCATAGCAGGTGCCCGTCAGGCTGTAAACTGTTCCCTTTGTTTCCAGGTGCTGGTGGTGGATCAGCTGAGCATGAGGATGCTTTCCTCCTGCTGTAAGATGACAGACATCATGACCGAGGGGATAACAAGTGAGCGGCCTTCCCTCTGCCCTCCCGCGACACCCAGCCTTCTCTTGGGGTGTTCTTTCTCCTCCCTGTCTGTTATTATCTTGCTTGACGTTATTTTTTTTAATAATTTTTATTCATGAAACCACATTCATTTTTTGTTGTTGTTGGAGGCATCGGGTCTTTGTTGTGGCATGTGGGTTCTTCCTGTGGTGTGCAGGCTTAGTTGCCCCACGGCATGTGGGATCTTAGTTCCCTGACCAGGGATCGAACCCATGTCCCCTGCATTGGAAGGTGGATTCTTAACCACCAGACCACCAGGGAGGTCCCTATCTTGCTTGACTTTAGATCTTCCAACAACCTGGATGGTAGGACCATAAGTAAGTTCCTGAGAGAGACCCCAGGCTTTCTTGTTCATCATTGAATCCCCCACATATCCAATCCAGTGTTAGATGCCCATTAAGTATCTGTGAAAGGATGCCAAAGGAAGGCTCAATCAAGAAAAAAGAAAAAGGCAGGCCACCCACTAGAAAAGAATGGACAAAAGGCACTTAACAAAGGAAGAAATCCAAATGGCCAATAAATACGTGAAAAGTTGGCCCCCTCAGTAGTGGTCAGGGGAATGCAATTAAAACCAGAGTGAGATACTGCTGTGTACTCAGATTGGAGTATTTAAAATATGATAATGCCCAGGGAGGGTGGGAGGGAGGGAGACGCAAGAGGGAAGAGATATGGGACCGTATGTATATGTATAGCTGATTCACTTTGTTGTAAAGCAGAAACTAACACACCATTGTAAAGCAGTTATACTCCAATAAAGATGTAAAAAATAATAATAATAAAATAAAATAAAATATGATAATGCCAAGTGACAGGATATAGAAAAATGGGAACTCCAATCTGACACATGTCAGTTGGTACAGCTACTTTGAAAACCACTTGGCAGAGTCTAGGAGAGTTGAGGCATGCAGATCCTATGAGCCAGCACATCTGCAGTTAGATGTGTGTCCTAGATAACCCAGGTGTGTGCGCCCGGGATGCTCACAGAGCATCACTCATAGTAGCCCCAAAGTGGGAGCAACCAAAGTGTCCACCAGGAGTAGAATGGTAAAATAAATTGTGGAATAGTCACACAGCAGAATACTGCTGATATATAGCAAAGAAGAGGAACGGACTCTGACCACTGGCTCATTCCAAAATGCAAATGAATCTGATAAACAATGTTGAGCAAAAGAAGCAAGGTCCGTCCTTAACAATATGCTTTAATTTATGTAATGTTCAAAAACAGGCAGAGCTAAGCTCTACTGCTTTGAAATGCAGGGACAAGTGAGTCTTAACCACAAAGAGAAGTGACCACCATTCATGTCACCGTGGTGGTTCTCTTTGCGGGGAAGGGAGGAAATTGTGATGAGGGAGGGTGAAGGAGGGCACTTCTGCGGTGCTCATGGGTTCTGTTGCCTGACTGGGGTGGTGCTTGTGCAGCATTTGCTTTATAATTATTTGTATATTTATGTTTAATTCATTCTTTGGAATGTGCTTTAGAATTTCACGGTAATAGGTTTTTGAAATAAGTTAAATCACCTGCTCAAGGTCACTGGCCAGTGTCACACCTGAGACTAGGACGCAGCCCTCCTGGCTGCTGTCCCCAGCTCTTTTTCACATTTGTGTGCATCTCAAGTCTTACTTAGGAGCCCCTTTCAGGGGAGATCATGTATTTTAATCTGTGAAACAGCATTGATGGAAAAGGAGTCTATTTTGAGGTATTATTTCAAACAAGGACGTTAACCTTTGTTCTTCCTCCTAAAAAACTTTGGGTGGAACATACCTGTTGCAGTGCAGCTCCCAGTTTTTTCCCCTGGAGAGAACTTTTATATGGTATGTGTCCCACAGACTACTGCTGGTCTTTGTCAAAATTACTACCATACCACAATTACGGGAGGAAGAGCAAGGAGGGTTGAGGTTTTCATTAAGCTAGATGAATGTAATTTAAAGGTTGGTGATCTCATCATTTTTTAAAACACATTTCCGCCAAAAAAAATTTTTTTAAGATAAAAAAGAAATAAAATAAAAGCATATTTCCAAATCTAGTTTATCTATCACCAAAAACATAGTCCTATAAATAGGAGTACATAATTTTTGGTGTGAGTTTACATCATTCAGTGATCCAAGACCAGACTTGCCCCCGTTTCAAGCTTACAAAGTTATTTTCCTCACTGAATTTTTTAAACTTTTTTTCCCTCTATCAAGGCAAAAAATGCAAATATAGGAAAAAAGCCAAATGTAGCTAATGAGCTTCTAATAAAGAAGCAGCACTGTCCTGCCCTCCTTCTTCCTCCCCCATCCCCTGGGATCCATCACCCCAGAGGCAGCCACTCTGCTCTTCTGGTTATCTTTTTGATAATCTAAATAAGTGCTTACAGGAGTATCACTTGATTCATCATGTTAGACATTACCTGTTGACTTCCTGTGGTAGATGAGGGTTCAGCTCTCCCCTCCTGCCCGCAGACTCTTCCCTATCCCAGAAGTTTTTTTTAAATGTCCTTACTTGCAAAATTTAAAAGTCAGCAAGCCTGTGTTAACCACCCCCAAATATTTGTGGGGGGGAAGTATTATTGGCCTATGAAATTCAAAAACCTACAACCCCTGATAAAGTAGATGGTTGAGAGACTTTGGTTTTAATTTGAACATTGTTTCGGGTGAAAAGTCTTTGTAAATGTTACAAGGGATACTTCTAAAGGGATGCTTTTATTTGCTTACATCACCTGCGTAGGAAGAATGGCACTGTGCGATTTCCTACTCACTCTGTACCGGAGGACAGTGTAGTGTAGATGGTGCATCCTAAGCTTTATCAGGTGACTGGCGAGATGATGACTTAGGTCTTCTTTCCCCAGCAGATGAAGTAGCTGACACACGGTAAAAGAAACCAGCAAACCAAACACCCATGGTTTGCTCTAACAAAATTTGATGTCTAGTCTTTGAACTGTTGAAAGGAACAGTACTATACAGAAGGTATGTTTGGAATGTCTTCATTTGATATACAAAGGAAAATGATAAAACGATCTAATTGTTGAAAAACCAACCCAACATGGAAATTCTAAAGGAATTGGGATTATCTAGGACAGATGAGAAAAAACTGAAGGAAGAGGCAAAAGACTAGATCAAGGAATTTACTTAAACTGAAATGGGAAATAGGAAGTATCTAGTGTGATACGGTTTCAGGTTTTCTACCACCTGAGCCTCGTGAGACAGAGGAACGTGGTAACTCTGGGGAAGGGGCGTTGCGTCTTTCCTCCCCCCACTGTAGGTTTTTATTGCATCAGTCTGAAGGTGGCCTCTCTCTATGGCTTCTAGTTTTATGATCACCAGTTCTGTTTTCTTATTTACCATGGGCCGCTGTTTTGTTGTCTAGTTGTGGAAGACATCAACAAACGCCGAGAGCCGCTCCCCAGCCTGGAAGCTGTGTATCTCATCACTCCCTCTGAGAAGGTAAACCCTGCCCAGAAGAGCTTTGGCTGAGCTTACACGTGCTGGCTTGGTGTCTGGGTGGCATCGTGTCTGATGGTTCTGGGTGAAGCACGCATTTAACACACTGCTCTGTTTAAGCATGCAATCCACCAACGGGGAAGGTGGGGTGCGGTGAGGAGTGAAGAGTACATTCATTAAGCTTTCTGCCAAAAGCCAGGCTGGACCAATCTCGATTCCCCCTTGTGTTAGCTTTCTAGGTAGGAGATCACTTTATCTAGTGATCCGCCTCCAGAACTTGGGTATTTTATGCTTTCAGATTTCTTTTTTTTTTTTTTTTTTGGCCTCGCCACGCGGCTTGCAGGATCTTAGTTCCCCCGACCGGGGTTTGAACCTGGGTCCCCTGCAGTGGAAGCTCGGAGTCCTTACCACTGGACCACCAAGGAATTCCCAGATTTATTTCATCAATATCCAGTTAGGGTTCAAATTTACCTGTCTTATCATTTTGGGGGGTTGGTTCAAATCCGTATCCCAGCAAGGCCCACCTCCTTGCTTTTGGTTGCTAGCTGTCTTAGATGTCTTAATCTATGTAAATTCCCCCCAGTTTGCGTGTTTTCTTCTCATTTTTGAAAACTGGCTTATGTATGAGTTTCTGCAGATGCAACTAAATTGCTAGGACTTCACCACAATGAATCTCCTGGTAGGTTTCTGACCACTTCCCTCTTTTGTGGGTCTCTTCTTAGGAACCCAAGTTATGGTGGCTCCAAAGAATGGACGCTGTCATTTGGGAATGAGCTAGGGAGGCTTTTGTTCATCTAAACTCTGAAACAACCCTAATCTTAAATCCTCAGAACTCAGTTACGGCCGAACATAAGTTAGAATTATACATCAGAAATCCCTTGCTGTTTTGTGCATGTAGCTTGAAGCCCGCATGGATTTGACTCCGTTCAGATGTAGGTTCCATTTGCTTCTAGAATTAGATTCAGTTCCCTTTTTTTCCCTTTCCACAGTCTGTCCACTCTCTCATCAGTGACTTTAAGGACCCACCAACTGCCAAGTACCGGGCTGCGCACGTCTTCTTCACTGACTGTGAGTACAGCTGTCAGCTGCCGCCCTGGCCTTCCTGCACAGCCAGACTGACCCCAACCAAGCCAGGCCAACAGGGAAGAAATGGGTTGTTCCCACTTTTGTCCTGATCTTTTATTTTCTCTTCAGAAGACAAATTGCATGAGAGATAAAAATAAACGCCCACAAATACAAACCTACTATGTCATGCAGTCCCTTCCTGATTAAAAAAATAGCTCCTCTTCTAAGGTCTAGCATGTTCAATGCTGAGAAGAATTTTCCGAAGCCAGCCTTGGCGTTTCATTGTATAGACTTCCAGATATCACTGTAAACGTCAGTGTGTTTCCATCTACTTTTCAACTGCAAAGACACTCTGATCTGGTGGTATTTGTATCAGGTGGAAGTGTATCGTTGTCCTAGAATCTGTCTTGCTCTGTGGTGGCTTTGTGCAGGGACCTAGTGCAGAGTGCACAACAACAGTTCACCCTGTGTCCTCTCTGGGGAAAACCCCGCAGAACTCACCACTGAGCAGATGGGGGAAGGTTCTTGCGAAGAATAATTTTATACTCTTTGAAGATGGGTGGCAAAGAAAGCAGGTAGATGGCATTAGTAATAATAAACCAATGACACATTTCTGGGGACCTGAAACTATTTGTTTGGTCCGGAAGAGTCATGAGAAATCGTGGTTCCTCCCCCCACCAAGTGGGACTCCTGTGCAGCTTGAGTTCCTTCGAGGCCCTGAGGAAATGTCTGCATCGCATTTCCCAATGATTTTATTTTTCTATACTTATTTTATTTTTCATAAGTATCTCAGCTGTGTGGTGTTTGTTTATATTACAGGCCTTTTCCTGATCCCTTCTTGATCTCTCTTGGTTCTTTTTCTTCATCTTCTTAATGTCAGAAAATAGGTTTTATTAGCTCTCAATATCTCAGTCTTTATTGCCATTTGTTTCTTTGTTATACGTTGAGGGCCTTGTAGGTGGTTTTGTATTCCTTTTATTCCTTTTATACCCTAGAGGTAGTAGGTTGTCGGGTAGGATGAACTTTCTGTTTACCTTTTTTAAATCCTACTAAAATAAAGAATTCCCTGGACATGTGCGAATGTTGAAATGAACCAGAAAATGGGCAGGAAAACAACCTACTGTCTTTGTCATTCTGGCAGCTTGTCCAGACGCCCTGTTTAACGAGCTGGTAAAATCCCGAGCAGCCAAAGTCATCAGAACTCTGACGGAAATCAACATTGCATTTCTCCCATATGAATCCCAGGTGAGGCTGCGTGGGGGAGGGCATAGAAAATCCACATCCTGGCTATTCTCTCAGGAACTCTGGCCACGTGCGAGAGGGTGGGGCAGGGGTGCAATAAAGAGAGTGGGGGAGGGGATTGCTGAATGACGCGTTGTGAGTGGACATTTATGTAATGGCAACAGTAGTCCTTACGGGTCTGCCCAAGATGCCCTCGTGTTAGTCTCCAGTTATTTCTGACTTTCTGCAGCCATCCTGCCCTTCTTAGTGTTCATTTCATCCTCACTTACATTGTTCACTCCTATTGGCTGACTCCTTGACTAAGCAAAAAGTAGCCAATCCAGAAAGAGCTTGGGAGGAGGGGAGGGGAAGGGATCAGACAACACCCGTTTGCTGCAAAGGAGACTGTTTTTAATGTAGAGATAACCTCAGCTTGTCATGTGCCGAAGGAACAGATGGTAGCCTTCGTCATGAGCTGTTAACGCTTCAAGCGCCAAAACCTCTCCTCTTGGAAAAAAACAAAGTCGTTAAACCAGTAAAGGTGAAGCTGATCATGAGAGAACATACAAAATTTATACCTTAGTATTTTAAAATTTGTTAAAATGCCTCCTCCTTGCAAAGAAACAAAAAATAACACAACTTCTGTGCATTTTGTAGAGGTAAGAGATGATTGTGGCATTTTGGGTCTTTATAGATCAGCTTCTAGACGCCAGAGAGTGACCAATTCTTGGGTAAGAAGAGATGGAAAAAATAAGAGTGTGAATATTTTTAAAAGACAGTCTCTTTGCCCTCTTACTTGGCCTAAAGCTTAACCTCAGTTTGAGGGCAGGAATTTTTTTCCTCTGTGTGAGCCCTGTCACCACCTGGATTGAACAAAATCCAACTTTAGCATGTTCAACCATACTATATTTCTCATATATTTTTGAAACGTAATAACCTTTTTTTAAAACCTCAGGTTTTCCAGATCAGGGTAGTTTACCTCATAGAGATTCTGAGTGAATACTGATAGCTGGTAGCCTCATAGTTTAAGAGGGAAGTTTAGTCTTCTAGGACCCTCCAAAAAAAAAAAAAAAGAAGAAAAATGCTTAGAACATACTATGAGGATAGGAAATTATTAAATCCATACAGAGCTCCTTTATTTGCTACAGTCACAGCACAATTTCTAGCCTGTCCCTTATTTATTCAAACTTATAATGAACGGCCCGTGTGGTGTGCCAGGACCTCCTCCCCTGCTCTCCTCCTGGGCTCCTCACTGGTCATCAGACACAGGCACACGCCTGCCTCAGGGCCTTGGCACCAGCCGGTCCCTCACAGAGCCGCCTGCTGGGGAGAAACCCTGCACCTCCTTCAAGCCCTGGCTCAAGCAGCCCCTCCTCAAGGAGGCCTCGTGTCCTCCCTGTCCATCCTATGGGCATTCTCTCCCTGCTTCTTATGTTCTCATACACGTACCCATTTCTCAAATACCATAAAATTTATGTTTGTTGTCTGCCTCTTCCTGCAAGATTGCACGCTCCTTGGGGGCAGTAATGGTTTGGTCGCTAACAGTCCCAAGTGGGACACCCAAGCTGTGTTTGTAGAAGAAATGAAAACCTGAGACACCCAGCCTCACTACCAGCTTGGAAAAAACTCTGATGGTTCACCATTCTGGATGAATATGACAGTCCACCGTTCTGGAAATATATGTATTTCTTCCCCGTCTCAGGTGTATTCCTTGGACTCTGCTGACTCTTTCCAAAGCTTCTACAGTCCCCACAAGGCTCAGATGAAGAATCCGATCCTGGAGCGCCTGGCGGAGCAGATCGCAACTCTGTGCGCCACCTTGAAGGAGTACCCGGCCGTGCGGTATCGGGGGTAAGGCTGCGCCCCAGTCTGCCTTCGGTGGCCCCCCTGCGTGTCCCCGAGCAGGCAACTTCCTCTGGCCTTGCCATTCGTCTGGCAGTTGTCTCCAGAGGGTCAAGATTTGAGCGTCTCCATTTATCATTATTTTCCAGTGTTTTTGCTCTTTTCTAAATTTTATTGTGGAATATACCAATACATACAGAAAAGGGCATGAAATACATATATTTAGTTAGTGAATAACTAAATGTGAACCCCCTGTAACTACAATCCAGGTTTCCTACAATTTTTCATCTCTTCCTAACCTTAAAAATCAAATACCCACCTTGCCAAAGATGTTTCAGAGTAAGATAAAATAAAAGGAGAATAATTCTGCAAAGGACACATTTCTCAGATTTGATAAGGTCATTCACTTATCACTTACCTGCTGTGTGCTAAGTGCTAGGCAGGCGGACTTAACCTGAAGACACAGCCCCTGCCCTTAGAAACCCCTGATCTGGGAGGGCAGGTAGGATGTGCACACCTACTACGTAGGCCTGTGGGACCAGTGTCTTAGGACAGTGCAGGCCGTAGGCTTGGGCATCCAGAGCAGGGAGAGGGCCCTTTGAGCTGAGAGGAGCGAGCACAGCTTCAGAGCAGAGGTGGCATCTGAGCTCAGTCCCGGAGGACGGGTTCGGATTTCAGTAGACCAATGAGGGGCAGGGGGCATTTTGTGTGGACAGTTGGGATGAGCAGAAGCATGACGTTGGACAGCAAAGGGCAAGTTTGGGGAGGGTTGGTCGTCTAGCGTGGTGTATGTGTGGGCAGTGGGGCCAGGTGAAGCCATCTCTGGAGGCCTTGGATGCCAAGTTCGGGATCATGCCCTTCAGTGGTTATCACTGGGTAGCCTCTGGGGGATTTGCACGGGGAGTGAACGCAGTGGTGTGGGAGTGTCAAGCTGGGAGCATGAGTGGGAGTCACAGTCCCACAGGGAGAAGCCAGAAGGGCGGGGGGCACAGCAGGAGGAACAGAGGGTCTGAGCAGGAAGTGCAAGGATGCTCGTCACCTCATTGTCCTCAGGGATGTGCACCCGTGGGACAACGCCCCCCTCCGTTAGGGCCCTCACCGACAGAAGCCTGGTGGAAGCTGAGAAATGGGGTCTTGGGGTTCACTCGTTGGAGGGATAGGGCTGGGAGCAGAGCTGCTTTTGCGCTGAGCGTGGCCAGGCGGCAGGCAGCAGCCACAGGATGGACATCACCAGGAGCAGCCCAGGAAGCGCTGCCCAGCTCAGACAAGGCGGGAGGCCCACAGGCTCTCGCTTGTACCTGTCCGGCTCTGCTGGCAGAAATGCCACTTCCAACAAAACAAAACAGGCTCCAAGGGAATTTGAATTAAGGGAAGTGAGAGTCAGGTGGGTCAGACTCAGACAGCCTGATCACGGGAAAAGGATGGCTGGTTCGGACCCTCTGCTGAAGTGTGGTAGTTCATCTGGAGCTGCTTGGAAATATTACCTGTGTTTCCATTTGGATAGCTTGTTTTTTTTAAAGGGAACTAGAAAATCATTTATGTTCCAGGCACCGAGCTAAGTATTTTATTTGTCCTTTTAAATTATACATCTAAAGTGAGTATACTCTCATTGTAAAAGAACAGTACAGATGAAGCTTGTGTCTCCCTTGACCCTCCTGCTCTGTCCTGCCTTCCTCCCTGAGGGCAGACAGTGTCATCCTTTGGGGCAGGGCCGTTCACCCTCTGTCCCTCCTCCTTTGTCAGGGAATACAAGGACAATGCTTTGCTGGCTCAGCTAATCCAGGACAAGCTCGACGCGTACAAAGCCGATGACCCGACAATGGGGGAGGTAAGCCTTACTTGGCCCACGTGCTTCTCTCACCAAGCGACCACAGTGTCCGTGTGGCAGCCTGGGCACAGCTGGCTTCCTTTGCTCACGGAGGGTGTGTGAGCGCCCTTGTTCCTGCGCAGTGAGCTCCAGCCCTTGGGCAGACAATACAGAATCTGTTCAGTGTAGCTGAGCTACCAACTTGTTTCTCTTTGCTGGGACTTCCCCAGTGTTAGCACCTACAGCCCTGCCTCCTGGGACCCCCTCAGTGGAACAGTATCAAAACCAGAAAATTGACATTGCTACAATCTCCAGACCTTATTCAGATTTCACTAGTTAGTACACGCGCTTGGGGGTGTGTGTGCACGCACGTGCGCAGTTCCATTCAATTTTATCACGTGTAGGTACATGTTAACCACCACTGCGATCAAGACACAGAACTTTCCCATCACTATCTTGATTTAAAAACTGACAGCCCTGGGCTTCCCTGGTGGCACAGTAGTTGAGAGTCCGCCTGCCGATGCGGGGGACGCGGGTTCGTGCCCTGGTCCGGGAAGATCCCACATGCCGCGGAGTGGCTGGGCCCGTGAGCCATGGCCGACTGAGCCTGCGCGTCCAGACCCTGTGCTCCGCAACGGGAGAGGCCACAACAGTGAGAGGCCCGCATACCGCAAAAAAAAACCACAAAACACTGACAGTCCCAGGTTCTGGGGACCCCCTCAGCCCCAGGCCGGCTGGATGATGGGTCACCCTTTTTATAGCTGAACATAGGTGGTGCTCCCCTTCGTAAGCTCACTTTAGACCCCAGCCACAGTTTTGGATCTGCATCAAAGGGCCCTCATTATGAAATAGAAACGTTGGATTCTCACATGGTGTGTGCTGGTGTCCTTGTCCAGCAGTAAATGGACTTAGTGCTGTTTGAGTTAGAGTTTACATCCTGCTGCCACTTTTCACAGGAGGGTTAGCTGTGCTAGTCGGAGAAGTGGGAGTTGTATGGGGCGGCTCATGAAACCATTCCCTGTGTCCTTCCTTCAGGGCCCAGACAAGGCACGCTCCCAGCTCCTGATCCTGGACCGCGGTTTCGACCCCAGTTCCCCCGTCCTTCATGAATTGACTTTTCAGGCTATGAGTTATGACCTGCTGCCGATTGAAAATGATGTATACAAGTAAGTACACACACCCGGTGTGACTGCAGCTTTTCAAATGAACCAAACACACCTCTAATTTAAGAAAAAGGATGTCGTTAATCCTAGGAAAATCCGATGCATTGATACAGTCTTGCTAGTAAGCCCGCAAGCTTTTCTGTGAGTTCCCAAAGTCCAGCTGCACCACCAGCCAGAAACTCCTCTCCCTTTCAAAGAGAACAAGAACTTTCGATCTTTATTTCACAGCTCATGTCGCCTTAGTTCATAGCTGGCTTGGGTGTGTTAATATGTTGACTTGTGTGTGTCAGAGCATATCTTATTCAGAGTTGAAACTTCTTAACTACAGATCATGAAATATGATGATGATAAAGTATATCAACAGGAGTTTCCAACTGAATCTTATTTGCAGTTTGCTTCATTATAAACAACATTTTTCTTGGTAGCAATCATCAGAAACTCAGTCTCTAAAAACTTATTTTTCTTTCTGTGGGAACAGTCTATATTGTTCTCGTGTCCTTTATTTTATAACATTAACCGTAAAGATAGTTGTTTCAAAATGAAGGTTCTAAAAATATGACTGAATCTCAGCTTTGGTACCTGTAATTCTTGCTTTCCTTTAGATGTTCATGATTTCACATGTGAAAATTTGCTGAGGGCCAGTTGCAGGCAGCTGCAGAATGCTGTTTAGGTCCCACACATTTGAGGATGGTGTCCCAGGCCGTTTCCAACCAGGAACAAGTGTGATCCTCGCCTTTCCCTTTCAAGTACCTCTGAACCCACCTATAACCTGACTTCACACCTGAGCCAGGTGGCTCTGATGGAGCTCACACCAACTGACCCTGGGGGTTTTAAACCAGGACCTCAAGTCAGTTGACTTTGATTAGACCTTTGGGTTTCTTTCTGCCTAAGAAATCATTAGCCTTTTTAGATGCAGCAGACCTGACACAGATAGTGACACATCAGATGGTTGGGGTGCTTGCTTGATGTTCAGACAGATTCGTGTGAACATCTGTCTGTTATTTTTTGTTGTTTGTTTGGTTTTTCTCCTGCTCCTTCCACAAGGAGGAGTTCTACTTTTTTTTTTTTTAATTAATTAATTAATTTGTTTTTGGCTGTGTTGGGTCTTTGTTGCTGTGCACGGGCTTTCTCTAGTTGCAGTGAGTGGGGGCTACTCTTCGTTGCGGTGCGCAGACTTCTCACTGCAGTGGCTTCTCTTGTTGCGGAGCACAGGCTCCAGGGGTGCGGGTTTCAGTAGTTGTGGCTCGCGAGCTCAGTAGTTGTGGCATGTGGGCTCTAGAGCGCAGGCTCAGTAGTTGTGGCTCGCGAGCTTAGTTGCTCCACGGCATGTGGGATCTTCCCGGATCAGGGCTCGAACCCGTGTCCCCTGCACTGGCAGGCGGATTCTTAATCCACTGCGCCACCAGGGAAGCCCCATCTGCCTGTTTTGAACCAGGGGGATTGGATGAATTTTGTGGGACGTTTCCTCTCCAGGTATGAGACGAGCGGCATTGGAGAGGCGAGGGTGAAGGAAGTGCTCCTGGATGAGGATGACGACCTCTGGATAGCGCTGCGCCACAAGCACATCGCGGAGGTGTCCCAGTAAGAGCCCACCCTGCGCCCTTCCCCTAGCCTCGGCCAGCCCTGCCCCAGGCTCCAGGGCTCACCCCACCGACATGGGCAATCACAGTTGTCGGTTGCCGGTGTGCGTTCTCTGGGCAACTTGACCAGAACTCACCAGTGCATGAATTCGTTGCTTCTGCTAAGTCGCCAATGTGCTAACTAGTGATGATGAACCCCTTCTGATATCTGAGCTCAGGCTACAGCGACTTCATGAAGTTAGAAAATCCATTCTGTGTTAGGGTTGCTTTTAGGATTTTTAGAAAGCATTTGTAGCTCTCTCAGTAAGATGCTTTATATACATTAAACACTTGAAGCCAGTTTGTTCTGTTGAAGGATCCGGACTCCACTACATACAGTTCAGTTTTCGTTTATATAGCTGGTGTGTCCCCTTCCTCCCTGTTGTCATACCTAAAATTTCTGAGCAAGCCTTGATGTATTTACTGATACATGTACTAAACCAGTACCTTGCTCTGAAAGTATTTCAAAATGTTTCTAACACTGGAAAGTTTTTAATAAGACCTTTAAACTGTAGATAACAAGCCTGCTTTTGCAGAAAGACACATTCTGCTACACTGAGTTGGTGCTATCCGGCAGGAAATTCACAAGGAAGAGCGAGAAACTATTACAGCCTAGGATAGTTCTGTTGTTTAGAAAAGTAGTTTCCAAACTTTCTGGATCACTCAACTTTAGAAAAATGTTAATTCACGTTGCCAGTATATAATTTATTCATGCATTAAATATATGCTTTATTGTACTACTACGCATATTTTATAGCATATACAAAAAACATAAATTTGAAAAGGATGAAGTAAAATTATATAAATAGATGTCCTAACATTTTCTTTTCTGCTCTCAAATTGTCTTGCAAACTCCAGTATGGAGACCCCGGGTTCAAGTATTAGGAAAATGATGCATCTGTCTCTCCTCTTAGAAAATCACTTTAGATGTATGCATTACGGGCAAGAAAAGCCAGCACATATTCCTAAAGGAGGAATCTTGCATGACTCCTATAGCATCGTATAGAGACACTTGGTGCCGCGTTGAAGCTTAGCTGCCTCCTTCTGTCTTCCAGGGAAGTCACCCGTTCTCTGAAGGATTTTTCTTCCAGCAAGAGAATGAATACTGGAGAGAAGGTAAACCCGTACTCATGCTCCAGTGCTCCAGAGAAAGCAGAAATCCCTGCTTTCTCTCTAGGGGTGGGGAAGATGCCTCCTCAGCACGGGACTAGTGAGTTGGGGGCTGAGAGGGGTCATGGTCCTCTTTTCGTCTGTACCATTTTGTCTTATTTTTGTATTCAAAATTGAGATCTGAACCCCCCGCCTTTTGATATGTATAGAGCTTCTTCTCCTTGTTACTCTGAAGATTAGTGTTTACTGTTCTGGATCATGATTCACTTTAAGCCAGAAGAACTTGCTAAAACCTTTTTTAGCTTGTGGTAGCATTAGAATTTATATCCGGATTCACCTGGGCCTCTCCTCCTCCTGACTGTTTATCAGAGGTGTTTTACTCCTCTTAGGAGAAATGCCGCTCTGACTGTGTTGCTCCCTGGCTTAGGACCATTAAGCGATTTCCTGATTCCAGTAGAATCAAGCCCCACCGTGGACATGCCTTACAGCGCCCAGGTCATTGGGCCCCACAGACTCTCATCTCTGCCTCCCTCCTCCTTGCCCCCATCGCCTTGCTCAAGCCATGCCTGTGCTCCTTGCCTCGGCCCTGCCTTATGAGGTCCCTTTCCTTTGGCTCAGCCATCGTTTTCTCTGAGCCAAGACTAGGGAGGTGTCTCTGCTCTGCACCCACATGCATGATTCCCTCCAAGAGTGCTAATCCACTCGCTTAGAATGGCTCCTCTGCTCAGTGTTAGCTCCATGAAGGCAGAAATCCTTTTTTTGTCCTTGTATCTCCAGCACCTAAAAGTGCCTGGTATGTAGTAGCCATTCAATACATTTCTTTTAGGTACGTGAATGGGATTAGGTGGGTCACCCAATTAGAAAGTCAGCAGAGCCCTTCCACCTGTCAGGATGCAGATTCCAGCCTTCTCTTCCCTTCTCCCTTCTTCCTACCTGTCTACACAACTACGTCCTTTCTGCGGAGACGAAATGTGAATTGATTCCATGATTGCTTGAGCTGAGTATGCAGAAAAGCATCATGCAGACAAAAAACTGTTCTTTCCTGGCAAGAATTATGCTCACAGTAACTTTCTAGTCCAGTAAATAAAACATAATTGCTAGACTTCAGAGGTCAGTTCCCCACCTGTAACACAGTCACGGTATTCGGATCAGTAATATTTTGAGCCAGAGAGGTGGTAATCTAAACACACGTGATCTTGTGTTTAACAGATGCATTTGGGGGGGTTACAGAGTGAGCACTCGGGAGTCCGGTGCTGGCTGCTGGTCCTGTCCTGCGCCCACCCCACCTTGCCCACCCTCTTAGCTCGGGGCCGTTGGAGTGAGACCGTGTGCTTCCCTCTTCCCATAGACCACCATGCGGGACCTGTCCCAGATGCTGAAGAAAATGCCCCAGTACCAGAAGGAGCTCAGCAAGGTATGACGGTCCAAAATGATCCATTCGCATCGTGCGTATAAGCAGCTGCGAAAAGGCTCCTCTACCCTTGCTGATTCATGGAAATCCACAGGTTTTTAGTCATCTTCAGTTTTTATTAGAAAACAATGAAAGGTTGGGATAGACAGGTCATTTCCCATGATTTTCTTTTCTCCTCTTCATCTTTTTCTCTCTGTATCCTTCCAATTCCTCACCCCGTGGGCCTGAGAGGGAGAGCTCGGAGGAAGTCACAATGATCTGGGAGTCACACACATCGCTTCCGCCTTAGAAGCGAGTCACTAAATCCACACGAAGGCGCGGGGGACTGAGCGCCACCTGCTGGAGGGAGGAGTATGAAAGGATTTGTGGGTGCCTGTGAAACCATCACCCCACCCCACCCCCATAAAGGATTTCTCCTTCCTCTTGACTCTTGTAGAAGGTGGTCTGTCCCTCTTCCCGACACACACAATTCTCTACCCAGCAGTGTCTGTGAACCTGCTTGAACGCATATTTCATATCCTTTATGAGGCTGGAGACGCCTTGGTGCCTAGCACCGTGTCAGTACATAGCAGGTGCTTAGTAGATGCTGCGCAAATCAGCGAGTGATTCCCTGACCACACGCTCTCTGCTTTGTCCTAGTATTCGACCCACCTGCACCTTGCTGAGGACTGCATGAAGCATTACCAAGGCACCGTGGACAAACTCTGCCGGGTGGAACAGGTAGGGCCTTTTCCTTCTCTTTCTGCCAGGCCCATTTATTTGCTTAACTGAATTTTAACATCTGACCTTGAACACCCTGCAGAATCATAGGAAATAGAAATGGGAAAGCCTGCTAGATCGTGTTGTCTCGACTCTCTGGAGCCAGTGCAGTTCCACGCTCAATGGTAGGGACTAGATTGGTCTGGAATGCCATGCCGTTTGGATTTTGCATGTCTGACTTACCAGAGGCTCCCTGGAATGGCAGAAGAGAGATGTATGCAGCGCTGAGCCCTACATTGACAGGGCTGGCTGAAGGTTGTATCCTGAATGTCTTTCCCTTCTGCCGTAGCCACACCAGCTTGGAGACCTAGAGGCTGAAAGTGGGTAGGGCAGCCGAAGGTCAGAAATTCTCCCACAGCCTCCCTGATCACAGTTGGGATCGGAGTTCTGTCCCTGTCACTGGTTTGTTTGACGTGCTTGTTTCTCTCTGCTTTCTTTTCCTCGTCTGCAAAGGGACATAACAAAGCTGCCACATTTTCCAGGAGTGTCGTGTGGCGTCACTAATCCTGGCACTACATTCCTCATACATGATAACATTTCTCAACCGGGGTCAGCTTCTAAGGGAGGGGAGGTCATCCCACAATGCCGAAGCCTCAGCCAAAGGTCCCTCTTCACAGAAAAAAGAACTCGAGTTCTCAGTGTGAGGCTAAGATTTAAATCTCCTGGTTTGATGTGACAGGCTCAGCTAGGTTTGTAAGACCAGCCCTGATTCATGGACTCTCTCCTACGGGGAAGTAGCCCTGCTGAAATTCATCAATTTCATGGGTGATGTTTGCAAACGCAAGGCGTCCTCTCCAAAAGAACTTGACTGTCCAGAAGATAGGTTATCCCTAGAGCGAACGGTACAAATGCAGTTGGGATTCATCCTTGGAAGTTTACATTTTTCCAGAAGTGCCCAGTGGTATTCGTTGAACTAGTCACATTAAATTTTTTTAAATTTATTTATTTATTATTTGTTTTAACATCTTTAATGGAGTATAACTGCTTTACACTGGTGTTAGTTTCTGCTTTATAACAAAGTGAATCAGCCATACATATACATAAATCTCCATATCTCCTCCCTCCCACCCTCCCTTTCCCACCCCTCTAGGTGGTCACAGAGCACCGAGCTGATCTCCCTGTGCTATGTAGTCACATTAAATCTGACTTTGAGACAGTGTTAGAGCCAGGTCCTGCTGAGCAGATGTCTGTTGAGGCTGCGCTGAGCTGGGAAAGGGCCTTGGAGAGGGGCCCCACCTTCCTCTGGCCCAGGCTGGGCAGAGGCCTGAGCTTGAGGTCATGCTCCTTACGGACTCCTGGGATCTTTAGAGAAAAAAGGCAACCTTCCGGCAGCCTCTGTAAGAGCTCCAGAGAAAGTTGCAGCTGCTGGTGTCAGAACGAGACCAAATCGTTCTTGGTTTGCTGACACTGATGTGCTGCTTTCTCGGGCCTGTTGAGAATGGATCCGCCTCTTGCCTGAGTTGCGAGGGCGGGGCCATAGACCGCGCTTACTTCACTCTTTATCTTCAGTCCCACTGTTAGCACCCCCTCCCCCTTCATCTCCTTCAATGGGATTTGCAGGGAGCCCATGTTTTTTCCTCCTCTCCCTGAAAGTGGTTGGAAGATTAAAAACAGAGGTTAAAATCCTAGAGTAGTTAAAACTCAGCGGGCACAAGGGGAGTGGAGCAGAAAGAGTCCAGCCAGGCGGAGGCACCTTATAATATTGAAGCTTTTCACATGTGGGAAGTGCATCCCCTTAAGCCCCGATCCCTCTGTAGGGCTTTGTCCCTCTTGAGGACCTACCAGGATTGAGGCTTTCCCTGAGGAATTGGCACACGTACACTGGAACTCACCTGGAGGGAACAGCCTGCCTTGAAACAAGATGGCAAATCAGCATGGTTTCTGGTTTTGGAAAGCGAAGCCTGGGGCTTTCCTCGGTTCTCACCGATGCCGTAGACGCCAGTGCTGATTACCCCCGTTCTGATTAATTAATTGAGAGAGAAGCACCTGCTGAAGACCTTCCCCCAACCAAACTAAACATCCCAGACGTTTATGGATAACCAGTTTTCTGATAGTTACCATTTGTCCAGACTATTGCCAGAAGTGGGGTCAACACGGTGTGTTTTCTGCAGGACCTGGCGATGGGCACGGATGCTGAAGGGGAGAAGATCAAGGACCCCATGAGAGCCATTGTCCCCATTCTGCTGGACGCGAATGTCAGCACTTACGACAAAATCCGCATCATCCTTCTCTACATCTTTTTGAAGAATGGTAGGAACGGTGGGACATAGAGGAGGGGGATAGGCCCTTTCTTGGGGAAAATGAGGCAGCTGGGAGAGAGAGAACAAAGTGGAAAACAGTGTAAAAGACAAGGAAAGGGGTGTTTAATAAGATCTGAGGGGCTCTTTACATCTGGGGAAATGTCATGTAGGCAGATCAGTTGCATCTAGAGGCTGAGTGTCCCCCAGTGATTCTGGAGTTAGTCAAAGGGACAGCATAATTTGAAGAGGACAGGGTGGGGACAGCTGGGAGAGTCTATTGGCTTTATGGCCAGTTTATTAGAGCATTTCTGCTAGATACTTTTAACTTGCCCCACATTTGTATTCTGTGCCTTTAAATAACTGATTTTAACCCACATCTGCTGCCCATAAGTGTCCATAGGTGTCCATTGTGCCAAAGATGGACACAGAGGCTCTCCTGTCCAAGCTGACTGTGATGTGGGCCAGGGGTGGTGCTGACGGCTGAGAAGCAGGAGACGGATGGAAATATAGACCATGAAGCGCAGCTGCTGATGGTCATAGCCCGTAGGGTAGAGTGGAATTTGAGTCCTGATCTTGTCTTGTCTTAGAGTAACCTTGATGCCATGAGCGGATTGGTTCCCACTAATCCTGAAGAGGAAAAGGGGCACTGTCCCCCCAGGCACTTAGCTCTGCTTCTCAGTGTGTGATGTCCAGGGGCTGGTGTGGTGATCGGGTTTTTGTTCTCGCAGGCATCACCGAGGAAAACCTGAACAAGCTGATCCAGCACGCCCAGATCCCCCCGGAGGACAGTGAGATCATCACCAACATGGCCCACCTCGGGGTGCCCATCGTCACGGACGTGAGCACCAGCATCGGGGGGAGGCAGAGGGGAGACAGCGGCTCTCATCTCTTCTCCCCTGACTGACTTAAGGCAGCTTACAGTACACACACTCAACACTGAGAAAGAGAAAACATAAAATCAGAGGGATGCAGGTGTAGAGGTATAAATAAAATCAAGGCGTAGCACCAGGAACCCAGGCGGGCACATCAAGGAGGCACACACAGTCACAAAGCTGAGCTGTGTCTGTGAACCCGCCCCAAATAGGAGTCATACCAGCCCTGTCCCATGTGTCTTGAGTCAGCCTGGCTCTGCCATAGGACACTTAGACTCAGCATCTTCTGTGAGGTTGCGAGCACAACGCTTAGCGCCACGCTGCCTTGCCACCTTTGGGTCTGCTTCTCTGACAATGACTCAGGACCCAGTGGGGTTAGGTGTGGGGGGCCCGACCAGCAATGAGCTCTGGAAGAGGCCTGGCGGGGGGCTCCAGGACTCTTCAGAGCCCCCCGCCAGGAACCTTGCTTGTAGGAACCCCACTTCCTGCAGGGAGTCAGCTCACGCCTCCGTGCTGGTAAAGCAGGGCTGTAGGTGTGCTCCTTCTGGAATCTTAGAGTCAAAAGCTTTGTTCCGGAGCCACCAGACCAGAGACCTATGACTGGGGGCCATCTGGCGCTTTCAGGCCCTTGTTCACAAAGGGACCACATGAGAACAGAGATGATTCATTCAGTACCTCCCGTGCTGTTGAAGCAAAATCAAAGTCACACCAAAGCAGTATTTTCTCCTATAATTGACAACAAACTAACTCCCTGCATTTGTAAGAAATGGCACTTATCCGTTTGACCCACGTTTGCCATTTTTCCTGGCTTTGAAGAACCAAGTTTGCTCCAGGTTCTTGGGCTGGAGCCCACGGGGCATCATCCGGGCTTTTGCAGGAAAAGCTCCCTACTTCTTAGTCTTTGCCAGGACTGACTCCCAGAAGAGAGCCCAGGGGCCAGTGAGGGCTCGCGGGCCCAGGCGCTGACTCGGAGCCTCGGCTCGTGTGTTTGCTTTCAGTCCACGCTGCGTCGCAGGAGCAAACCGGAGCGGAAGGAGCGCATCAGCGAGCAGACCTACCAGCTCTCACGATGGACCCCGATCATCAAAGACATCATGGAGGTCAGCGCGGGCCGAGACGAGGGCACAAGGGCAGCCGGGCCCGGGGCTCTGCACCTGAGGCCTGGGGGCTTCAGCCTCACCTGCCCTCGGGTGGGGGTGACACCCGGGGATTTGCACCCAGGCCTTGGAGGGTTTGTGCAGAGCAGCCCCAGGAGACTGTCAGATGTGGATCCTCAGATCCACACTATTGAGCCCCACAGTAGAGACCCCTCAATGGTACTGCAGCCGAAGGAACCACACCCGTCACAGCACCTGGAGGTCCTGTGAGTAAGGAGCGCCACGCTAAGGACGCAGCAGGGTGGGAGGGCCTCTGGAAAGAGATCCCAGCCCGTCCTCCTCTCCCGCTGCTCCGCTCCCTCAGCCCTCACATCAGCCAGAGACCCTGCCAGTCGTGTTTCTGTGCAGCCCTATCCCTTGCCTGGAGTTCTCACTTTCCTTTCCACCTCCTGAATCCTGCCTTCCTGCAAAGTCCCATACACTGGCCCACCTGTCTGACCACCCAGCACCACAGAGGCCTCCCTGGACTCCCACAGCATGTGTCAGGGATGCTCTTTACATGTGTGTGCTGCTCTCTGTGTTGGCTCATCGTTTTAGACCTTGGTCCTGTGCCCTCACCTGACGTGTCCTCTGGCACCGAGCCTTGCGCATAGTAGGTGTTTCGTATCTGAAAGTCAGGTAGCCCAGCGGTGTCCCTTCCTCCCCTTCTTGTAGCTCGAGGTCGAGGAAACCCTGTGTAGAATCCTGACGCACCCTGGGAGCTTTGGGGTGGGAATTGGAGATGGTCTTTCCAGTTCCTGCCCTTAACAGGAGGACAGGACTGGGGTCCAGAGAATGAAAGGTCTTGGCCAGGATCCCTTTGTTAATTCATAGCAGTCCATGTGTTCCCACTGGATCGTACGTTAAAATAAATATATTTTAAGTATATATAGTGAGTCGGCTTTCTATTTTTAAAACCCACAAACCAAAAAGATGGGTGAACATGAGACATCTTGAAACCAATTACATTTCTTTGCTTGGCAGAGTGGATCAACCGCTCTGTCTCCTTCCCTCCTTTGTTCTCTGCTCCCTTTTCCTTCCCCCCACAACCCCAGTCCCCCAAAGAGACATGTGTGGGCTTCACACGGTAGCTGTTAGGAGTGTAGACTTCTCGGCAGCAGGGGGTGGGTAGCTGGATCCACCCACCAGATAATTAGGCCCTTGGGAAACTGAGGCTGTAAGGCCTCAGCTTGCCTGAGAGACTGCCCATGCCTAGTGTCTTCAAGATGGATGGCAAGGGGCAGGAGTTTATTGGACAGGATGCGACATTTATAATCTCACATGGAACATAAAAGGGTGGAAGAGAAGCAAGAAAAAATAATGCAGGTTTTTTTTAAAGTTTATTTTATTTATTTATTGTTTTTGTCTGCGTTGGGTCTTCGTTGCTATGTGTGGGCTTTCTCTAGTTGTGGCGAGCAGGGGCTACTCTTCGTTGCGGTGCGTGGGCTTCTCATTGTGGTGGCTTCTCTTGTGGAGCACGGGCTCTAGGTGTGTGGACTTCGGTAGTTGTGACACGTGGGCTCAGTAGTTGTGGCTCGGGGCCCTAGAGCGCAGGCTCAGCAGTTGTGGCGCATGGGCTTAGCTGCTCCGCGGCGTGTGGGATCTTCCCGGACCAGGACTCGAACCCATGTCCCCTGCATTGGCAGGTGGATTCTTAACCACTGTGCCACCAGGGAAGCCCAATGCAGGTTTTTTAAAAAAACTTCTCTTCAAGAGCTGACCTACAAACTTATCTCATTGTATCTGCTGGTTATGGAGCATCTGGTCAGCCCACTCCGAGCTCAGCGTGAGGTGCCCAGCAGTGGGCAGCGGACAGGGGAGCTCTGGTTGTTGCAAAGATGGCCATGGTTTTGGCTGAGTGACTTGTGCTTCGAATTGTCTTACCTTGATTGCGTCAGCCCTTTGCAAAGAGATGGCCGGTCGATAGCTGTGTCTCTTCTTTCCAGGACACCATTGAGGACAGACTTGACACCAAGCACT
This sequence comes from Phocoena phocoena, assembly GCF_963924675.1. Lineage (NCBI taxonomy): Eukaryota > Metazoa > Chordata > Mammalia > Artiodactyla > Phocoenidae > Phocoena > Phocoena phocoena. Next base: position 107,533,663 of record NC_089224.1, read on the forward strand.
ACCCGTACATCTCCACCCGCTCCTCTGCCTCCTTCAGCACCACCGCGGTCAGGTGAGTGCAAGTTCCTGAGCAAGCGAGCAGGGAGCAAGCGGCACCGTGTCTGGTTGGATGGCAGCCGCACGGCAGTCCTGCTGTGACGCCTCACGACCCTCGAGAACCCTCCCACTGCTTCTCGTCACAGCCAGGGTGCAGGCCAAGTCCTTGCAGCGGCCCATGAGGCCCTTCAGCCCCTGGCTTCCCGTTCCTCCCTCACTCCCTACTCCTCCCCCACTTCAGCCACACCAGCCTCCTCGCTCTTCCCTGAACACACCAGGCTTACTTCTGCCTCAGGACCTTTGCACTTGCTTTTCCCTCTGCCTGAAATGATCTTTCCCCAGGTATCTCTGCATGGCTCACCTCTTTTCTCCTCCGGGTCTTTAATAAATTGTTACCTTCTCCCATCTTCCCTGACCACCCTGTTCAAAATTACAGTACACCAGTCTTCCTGGCAGCATTATTCCTAATAGCTCAAAAGTGGAGATGACCTAAATGTCTGTCAGCTGATGAATGGCTAAAAAACACCTGGTATATTCATACAATGGAATATTGTTCAGCCAAAGAGAGGAATGAAATACTGACCCATGCTGTAACATGGACGAACCTTGAAAATATTATACTAAGTGAAAGAAGCCAATCACTAAAGCCCACATACACTGTGATTCCATTTATATGAAATGTCTAGAACGGGCTAGTCTCAAGACAGAAAGTAGATTGGTGGTTGCTCAGAACTGGGGATGGGGGTAAGGGTTGGGGAATGGGGAGCGACTGCTAATAGGTACAGAATTTCTTTTGGGGGTTGATGAAAATGGTCTAAAATTGATTGTGGTGATGGCTCACAATTCTGTGACTATACTGAACACCGCTGAATTATACAGTTTAAATGAGTGAATTGTATGATACATGAATTATTTCTCAATAAAGTGTTACAGAAAATAGTGAAAAAATTATAGCACCCCAACTTCCTGTCTCCCTTCCCTGCTTTTTCTCCATAGATTACACCACCTCTTAGTGTGCTGTTAGTATTTACCTTGTTTACTGCCAGTCTCCCCCGACTAGAATGTCAGCCTCCTGAGGGCAGGGATTCGTGTCTGTTTTATCCTCAGTGCCTAGAACAGAGCCTGGCATGGAGTAGGCACTTGGTGTATCCTGTCCTCACTTTTCATTCATTAGTTAATTTTAGTAATTAAGAAAGGGATGAATACGCCATCTGCATAGAGCCACATTTCTCAGATTCATCCTTGATGGAAACATAGATGATGGAAACGTGGATGCCTTGGGTCTGTTGGGTTTCTGCCACGTACCTGGTGATGCTCAGACGTTTCTCAGCTTGGAGATGTGAGCAGACAGCAATCCATGCTTCCATCTCTGGGTTCTCCAGCCCTCTGTGTTTTCTTGGCCACCCATGAGGCCTTGTGCATATGTTTTCGAAAGCTCTTCCTCTTGTTCACCACCTTGCCATGTTCATCCAGAAGCTTTTCCTGCTATGCTCTGCAGGCCACATCTCCACGGCCAGTCCCTGGGACTCTCAACACTAGGCACACATTTTGCCTCCAGAATCTCTTCTCTGCCTCCCTCGTGTGTGTGGCCCAGGCTCCCAGGGTAACACTTTTCAATACATGTGCCTCTACTATACTAGTACTTTGCCCGCCCGTCTTCTCTCTCCACCGCCCCCCCCACCCTTCTGTCGTCACTCTCAGGCCTGCATGATGCCACTGGAGGCCAAATGTTTATTGCCAGCGTTGGAGTGAAATACAAAATCCCACACAGTACCACAGCCAGGCTGGCTGACAACGGCAGACAAACATGATTGCACAGGCAAAAAAAAGTGACTGTGAGGTCCTCTGGGCTGGCCTTTGTGATGTGGAAAGTGGCTTTAATGCTGTCCTAAGTCAGGAAGAAGGGTAAAGATTCCACTGTTCAGAGAAGCCTTGCTCTCCTCGTTCTGTTTCAAATTTATCCGAATTTAATTGATAATTTAGATGACATGGACAAATGCATTTTATAAATTGCAAAAATTGACAATTAAAAAATAGAAACTCAGTGACCCCTATTAACTTTTTAGTTACTTTTAAAACTTCCACAAAAGAAATTCCCAACCAAATGGATGCAATGGTGAATTCTTCTGGTATTTTATGAAGAAACCACTCAACATTAACACATTTGCAGATAACAGAAAGAGAGAAGAAACTTTCCCACTTATTTTATGAGTACATGATCCTAAAAGCAAATCTGAAAATGGCATTAAATAAAACTTCCCTCAAGCACAGAGAGGCAAATGTTATAGATAAAATATTAGCAAACTAAACCCAGTGGCATATACAAGGAGCAATGCATCTTGCTGAAGGGTTTGAGGAAATGCAAGGCTGATTTAACACTTTAAAATCCTCAATGTAATTCTCCACACAAGAAAAAATATATATGATCTTCTTAAGAGATGGCCCCTCATTTTGTTTTGATTTTTGTTTTGTTTTCCCCATTTTCTTAGCCTGGAAGCAACCAATTTCTCATTGTTTCCAAGGACAAGGTGAAGGCCCATTGAGGGAAGCCGGGGCCAGGAGTGGGGGGGGGCACCTGGGGAACTGTCCTGCCACTGAGATGCCTGTCGTTCAGGAGGCAGCTCCGTGTCACCTCCTCCAGGAAGCCTTCCTCAGTGATGCCCAGTCGGCACTTGAAGTCCCTCCCCCGTGTTTGTTCCCACCGCACTGAGCTCCTCTCCTTGGGGCGCGATACAGACCCCCATCCTCCCGCCACCCTCCTCGCCCCACCCACCCCAGTTAAGCCTGAGCTCTTGGTTGGCAAGAGCCGCATGTCACTCAGGTCAGCTCCTCGGTGCTGGGGCGGCCCCAGCCCAGTGAGGCGCCTGGTGCACATCTGTCCAGTGAATCAATGTGCCGGCTACAGACAGGCCCTGGACTCTGTGGTTCCTGCTCCCTCCAGCAGAGTGTCCCAGACAAGCCCAGAACTGTACAACTCGGGGGAGACACCAGGACCACCATCATGTGGGTGAAGCTGCTGAATGTCCAGCTTTAAAGCCGACCTGAACCCGTCTGTTGCCTGCATGACGGGGTCACAGCACAGGCGCTCATAGTGATTCTTCTCCCGGCAGCCAAAGTGCTTGATAATTTGCACTGCAGTTCAGTTCAGCCAACACTCGCTAAGCGTCTACTCTGTTTCGGTCACTGGTGTACAGAACGAGTGTGTAACACGTCACGGAGGTATGAAGTATGAATGCTGTGGATGTAGATAAACATGAGTAATATCTTTCTCTCTCCCTCTCCCTCCCCCTCTCTCCTGCCCCAGCGCCCGCTATGGGCACTGGCATAAGAATAAGGCCCCAGGGGAGTACCGCAGTGGTCCTCGCCTCATCATCTTCATCCTGGGGGGCGTGAGCCTGAATGAGATGCGTTGTGCTTACGAGGTGACCCAAGCCAACGGAAAGTGGGAAGTACTCATAGGTGAGTGGGGTGTGTTTTCTAGAGGGAAGGGACCGCTTCACTGCACTTGGACTCCATTCCATGCTTTGGTGTTTCATTCTGTCTTCGGTTCTCTGTTGCCCCTGAAAAACTTAAGTCCCTAGACATGTTTGTGGACGGCAGATGCTGAAGAGCGAAGGGTTCCTTCCTCATGTCTGCACTGTGTCTCTTGACGAGTGGCAGCCCCATGTGGTGGGAAGAGCCTGGTCACAGATTCCAAGAGACCCAGGCTGATATTCCTGCTCTGCCACTGCCACATGGGTCACCTCGAAAGTGCCTCTCCTCTCCACGCTGTTATTTCCTTACCCACGAAAATGGGGTTAAGAGCACCCACTTACAGCCTGAACTAGGCCTGGTGCTGGCCCGGGGCTGGGGGGTGGGGGGTAGGGTGGTGTCAGTTTCCTGGCCTCCAGCCTCACGTCCAGAAGACGCTCAGTGAACGGACGGTAAATGATTACCGGCTCCTTTACTTGTCAGTTGGAGACGCACAGACGAGGAGTGAGAGCAGGTACTGCCTGAAACATACTGGCCTGACTCCTGCGCTCTGCTGAGGGTGCCCCCAGCCAGTTCCTGCTACTTCAGGGTCTGTCATACCCCTTCTGGTTATTTCCTGCTGGCTTTCCAGAAGAAAGGAAGTAACTTATAAGAGCTGACTTAAGGCAGGAGGAGAAGATTTTTCTCCTTTTTCATGCCTACAGGAGCTTCTCCAGTTTCTCGGCTGGAAGAGGAAGAGTGAGCTGAGAAAAATCTTGCTTTCTCCAGACGCCTTCCTTTTGTCCCATCTTGTCCTTAACAAAATGGAGTTGCACCTGCCCAGAGTACCTCTTAACATTGATTGGCAAGAGGTGATCAGCACCTACTGCCCTGGCTGGGCCCCGCCCGGGCCCCGCCCTTGCCCCGATCTCAATAAGATGTGTCAGTTTTATACCTCCACTTTGGGGGGACCAAGGCGCAGTGCCCCCCAAGCTCTCAGAGTGAGCAGGTTCTGCAGACCAGTCCATGTGGCCGTTCCTGGGTGTATCAAGATGGAGCTGGCACTGTCTTCACAACCTGCCTTCCAGATACCACCGTTCATTGGGGAGCTCGCACCTCCCCCTCCCCTCCCCACTCCCTGAAGCCTCCCCTGTCTGGTCACCGTTTCTCTCTGTGTTCTTTCCTTTCTGGTTACGTGGGCCCCTGTGCCAGAGCTCTCGGTGTTCCCTGCTTGCATACGTGTTGCATGAGCGTGTTGGCTACCTCTCTGCTGAAACACAGCTTTCCTGGGCAGAAGCCGTCACAGCCAGGCTTCGCTGTAACCCCCTCTTCCACGCTGGCCCGACCCGAGGTTCCCTGTTGGGAGGTGGAGACCCGGGGAGACAGGATCGCCCCTGCGGATCGGTGGAGAGGCCTGGTGCAGACCGCTGACGCCCGCTGTGTGGCCCCGCCCGCTCTGTGCATGCCGGGCGTCCTCGTGGCCCATGTGCGCATGCGCCGCGTGTGCACGGCGTGTGCTCCGCGCGTGCGCGTGCGTCTCGCTCTCTCGTACCTCATTGGCTGCATAAAACGTAGGCCTAAGTTGGCATGTTCCGGTAACGTACCTTTGTTCAAGCAGTCAGCCGGCCTCTGTTCTCCCGCAGGTTCTACTCATATTCTCACTCCCACCAAATTTCTCATGGACCTGAGACACCCCGACTTCCGGGAGTCCTCTAGGGTATCTTTTGAGGATCAGGCTCCAACAATGGAGTGAGAGCCAAAGAAACAAAGTAAAAGCAGCTTATTACAGAAAAGAAACTCTTCCACTCTGAAGGGTTTTCTTTGATTTATTCCGTCACTCTCTTTATTTTTCCCTTTTCCGTTTATTATTTATTTGATTTCTTTTAACGAGAAAATGCTTGCAGTTCTTAACACCGATTGAAAATGTGTCCGATGCTGCCCTCACCAACCCTACCCTGAGCCCCACTGGGCTCCAGCTTGACAGCTCGCTCATGCCTTGGGTTACCTGTCGCCCAGTCAGACAGCTGCAGCCCTCTGGGCTTTAGACCAGAAACAATCACAACTGCTGTGCACAGTCCTCCAGAGGGAGCTGGACGTGGAGGGATGCCACAGGCGCTGTGCCCCAGCCTGCTGGTCCCGGGGTGAAGTTGTGGGCACAAGGCAGAGAACACCAGGCAGCCTCCAGGTTGTGATGTGGTGTGGGAACTTGAGAGTGAGACCAACAGGTGTTCAGGGGACAGTCCTGTCCAAGGCAGAACTCCAGTGGAGATGCCAGTTGGCACACGATCATGAGGAAAGCTTGGCAGAGGGCGTTAGGGTAGACTCCCAGTTAGTGGTAGTTAGATATGTCAATACCTTTTTCCCAGGACAGACATTTATCCTGAGGAACAATTTCTAAGGGGTGATGGGGTCATAAGCCACCTTGTACATGGTGAACTCCAGCCACCGGTGGAAAGAGCTCATGTCTCCCGTTCCTCTGGGAAAAACAGCACTTAACAGTCATTTGCTCTTTCAGTAATTGTTTTTTATTTTAATTCTCCTGTGGATCCTTTCGAGAGTTGAGAATCATACCCCTCTCTCCCATTGGAGTTTCCTGGTCAGATTGAGAGCCTTTGGGTAGAAATCTGTTCTCCACGCTATGTGCTGTTTATATTTTTTAATTTTTTTTTTTTTTTTTGCGGTACACGGACCTCTCACTGTTGTGGCCTCTCCCGTTGCGGAGCACAGGCTCCGGACGCGCAGGCTCAGCGGCCATGGCTTACGGGCCCAGCCGCTCCGTGGCATGTGGGATCCTCCCGGACCGGGGCGCGAACCCGCGTCCCCTGCATCGGCAGGCGGACTCTCAACCACTGCGCCACCAGGGAAGCCCCATGTACTGTTTTTAAAGAGCGTCTTCTCTCCCACCATGCTCGTGCCTTTATCTCAGTTACCCGGGAACCCATTGTCAGTTTGGCAGATTACCCAGGTTTTGTTCTTGTCCTCATTCCTTCCTCTCTCTTTCCACCCTTCTTTTGTGCTGGAAATCTCCCCTGACCTGTTCAGATGGCAGGCTGACCCTGAAGACCTCACTGCACCATTAGTCATTCTTTAGTTTCATTACACATTCTGTGATGAGGCCACGTCTTGTGTCCCTGACTTCCTCTACTCTGCTGAGGATGCACCCTAGAAATGTCCCCGCCCCCACCCCGCGCTGAAACGTGGCCCTGTGAGTTACAGAGTGTGAGTCGCCTGTCAGTGAGCAGCGGACAGGCATGGACTCTAGCCTCAGCTTGGCCACAAGCACCTGTGTGACTGGGGGAGGTGGTTCCCACTGGGTCACAGCACACAGAACACAGGGAGGCTGGATGGCAGGGCCCGAGGCTGCTCGGGCCCTGTAATGCAGTCGTTCAGTTGGTGGCTTAAACCAGGCAGCACTCTGGCACACTCTCTGGCGACCCTTGGGGGAATGGACATCAGAACCCTGGCTGGGTAACACCAGAAGTGTGCTTGTTTTTTTAAAGAGAATAAGCTCCATCCACGAAGGGCTTGCTCTAAAGGTCTGCACCGGAGGCTGTGCTGTTTAGCTCCTCTTTCTTCGCCTGGGCCGGAGATAGCTGCCCCAGGGCAGTAGGGAGATGAGAGGCAGCAAGTGGTCGTGAGTCAGGACAGCGGGGCTGGCTGTGGCCCCGGCTACCTGCCATCCTGCCCAGGCTGCCTTCACCCTAGAAAGCGAGGCCACTGGGTGGTCAATAAACGTGACTTAAAAAACAGCCGTTGTTCAGCAGCACCTTGGTAGGTTCGTAATCAGAGGCATCTGGTTCTCGTGCAGATGGCAGGTAGGTGGACGGCATCTGCTGCAAGATGTATTTCGAGGCTTCGCAAAGGACAAGTGAGCAATGACAGACCACTTGCAGAGTCAGAAAGAATCACAAACCCAGACCCCAGGGGCTCCTGCTAGGATTCATTCTGGGATTCCCTGCTTTGGAAGATGCCTCTTCTTTGCACACTCCTTCCTCTGTTTTATGTTCAATCGACAGAGAGGCCTCAGCTGCCATCAGAGCAGAGCGAGCACGAACAGACTCTGGCTGTTTGCTCCTGGCTTCTGAAATGCTTTGTTGAACAGTGTTGGATTTTAGAGAGTTCAGTTAAGAAAAAGTGAGGCACAAAGCCCTCATACCAGGGAGGTCAGAAAGCAGGTGAGCCTTCCGACTTGCCCACTTCTGTTGCGATTGTCCAGGTGACCAAAGCTGAGGACACTGCAGGGCGTTAGCGAGGCTGGGTGGTCTCCTCCCCCACATTGGTGTTTGCAGGAACTTAGCTTTTAAGGGATGGGTTTCCCCTGCTCAGCAGTGAACGAGCGTCTGCCGTGGGCCCTGTGTGGGTACCAGTGCTGTGCTCCATCCTCCTGGCCCCGCTCTCTCCTCCCGGCCCCTCTCTGTCCTGGAGCCGAGGCTGGCTCCCCAGGGCTGGGCTGAAGGGAGTGGGCATGGATAACTGAAGTGCACAGATGCCACCAAGCCTTGGCTCAGTGTCCACTAATCAATCCATCATTTCTCTCAACTGTCTAAGAAATGAAATCTCTTTTATTTTTTTCTTTTGCGGTACGCGGGCCTCTCACTGTTGTGGCCTCTCCTGTTGCGGAGCACAGGCTCTGGACGCACAGGCTCAGCGGCCATGGCTCACAGGCCCAGCCGCTCCGTGGCATGTGGGATCTTCCCGGACTGGGGCGCGAACCCGTGTCCCCTGCATTGGCAGGCGGACTCTCAACCACTGCGCCACCAGGGAAGCCCCAAAATGAAATCTTTTGATTAGATCTTCACCTCGGTGCTCTAGGTGGTTTATGTTAAAAGTATTGACCATTAGGGAATGTCCAGGAGGCCTCAGGAACTGATGAAAGGGTGCTGAAAGGCTGGCTTAGACCTATTACAGAGCACTTAACATGGGAGAGTTTGCTTTTTTTTTTTTATGTTGAGTACTTTGCTTTATTCTAGATCGGGGTCAGATAAGTTTCATTTTTCAGTGGGACTCAGATTTGAATCTGAACGCAGAGCTGATCCAATGCCCAGCTGCTTTTTCAGCGTTCCCTTACACATCCCCTCCTGGGGCAGGAAGCCACAGGGCCCCCAGAATTGAGAGCAGTGGCATGGCTTCTGGGCCTGGCTGTGCCACTGACACGCCTCACCACGCTGGGCATCTCGGATGTGGGTGGGCAAGACCACTGTCCTCCACGTCTGGCAAGACCATCAAACTCACCTGGGCTGCTCTTAAATATCCAGTTTAAACCTGTCGTTCACCGGTACTGCCCTCAGTAGTCTGAGTCAGCAGGACTGTTTCAGCCAAAGCCAGGAACAGCTCGACCAGCTGATCTGTGGGAACTCCTGTGGTTCTCAGGCGCCGTCCGTGAGGAAGGAAGGACTTTGTCCTGGCGGAGGTCAGTGTGTCTGGCCCCCAGCTTTGACAGTCTGGATGACTTTGTTTTGGAGACCACCGTTCACGGTTCAGTGTTGCAGTTATGTAGAATAAGAGGGACCCTCAGAGCAGTAGAACCCACTTGCTGTTCTAGAGGGCCTACATGGTCAGCCACCTGTGGGTTCAAGTGAGAACATTTGCAATGTTTGTGGTGGTGAAAAGCTTGACCAGGGTATTGAAGCGATACAGCTGATTGTGTGGCAAGAATTGGCCCTCAGGTGATTTGGATTAACACCAGCTGGTCTGCATCCTTTAAAGAGACCAGGTATTGATAGTTAGGGCCCAGGGCCGGAACTGTTGCCTGATACTGTTGGTCCTGGAAGTTTTCTGCTTTCGGTCAAAGATTGGGAACACCAGATGGTCAGCAATCAGATAATATCCGGAAGTTCTGAAGCGTGGATTCCTTCACCTCCTTCTGGCCTCCCTCCAAGTCCTGAATCTGCGCATAAGCAAGGGTAGGGGACACCTTGGGGTAGGCATCTGCTCAGAGGCCTTTTGGCTGCAAGGGAGGACGTTAGGGACAGTTTCTCTGGAACATGCATTGCCTTAGCCTAGGTAGCCCCCAAGCTAATCCCCCGCACGGAGTTCCCAGCAGCTGTCTTTCAGGTATAGGCACTCAGACTGCTGCATCGAGTTGAGATTTGGAAGGCTTTCATTCTGCCAGTGGTTCTGGTCAGAATTTGGTAACGTTTATCCCTGTTTCCTCATTTGTGGAGCAGCCTGTGACCTTTAGGACTAGTAGAAAGATAAGGTCACAGAAATGAGTGTCTTCGGGGGAGAGGGGGACACACTGCTGAAACCGGTGTCACATTTGCCAAAGGAGCCTCGAGTCTGCAGAATGAGTCAGCTTTGGGCGCAGGGGCTGGCGCAGGCTGCACTCTCAGGGCATCCCACTCCGCACCTCGGGGAAGCAGCTGGGGACTGGTTCCTCACTCAGCAGGCCCTGGTGGGGGCTGGGGCTTGAGCTGCAGAGAACAGGATGTTGAGAAGCCTCTCACACCAGAGAGGGCTTCACCAGTGTTCTGGTCTGGACTGACCAGGAAGGCTCCAGGCTGCAGTGCCAGCAGTCACAGGTCAGCTGAGCAAGTAGCGGTCAAAGGCATAGGGACCCTGGTATTTGGAATCACTCCCGACAAGCCAGCCAGAGCCTTCTTTTGCCTGCCCTCAGGGTGGAAAATCTGGCATCCCGTGGTTTCTGGTCCCCTCCTCATGTGAAGGCCCACTCACTTGGCCGCATCTCCAGGGAGGCACATTTTCAAGCACGGGTCTCTTTTGTTCAGTTCTTCTCTCCCACCGGGATCTCTTTCTTTGAAGCCTACTGCCGCATGCATGCAGGCCTCATGCTCACACGCCAGTCACTCCTGTTCTGTTTAAGTCCATGTCCAAACCACACGATCCATGCATCTTTTTTTACTGCACTTACGAGATCTCTCTCTCTCTCCTTATGAAAAAGGACTTCATTTTTTTTTTCTGTTTTCTTTTTGCAGTAGAAGTATATCTAATTCCATTAGCTTAAATTTTTGCAAGCATTTCTAACCTCTTACAATGCGCGGTCTCTGCAAGGTAAGGCCTCAGGTACCCCGGCCCTTCCCCCTTCACACCTGAGGTCCCTCCCACCACGCAGTCCCAGCCAGCGGGCTCCCGGAAGGCAGTGGCTTCCCCCAGGTGCTCTGCCCATCCTCTTCTTCCTCCCTACCTGCACCACTCTTACCACACACAGTCCCCGCTGCTAACCCCTGCCCCATTCCCAGCCTCTTCCCAGGCTGTGTGGTTTGGAACTTCTCTCCCTGGCTTCACCTTGAGTTCAGGAGAGAATTAGAAGTGCAGCTGCCCTGTCCCCTGGCAGATGGCAGCGCTGAGCACTGATGGAGAGGCGGGCTCCTTCCTTGGTACAGCCCGGGACCCTGCCCAAGCCAGAGGGTGTGTTCTGTTTATCCACAGCCCTCACGTGCCTCCCAGGCCTACTGTGACAAGGCCCCAAACCCCAGTCCCCAACCCCTCCCTGCATCTGGGTGGGGGAGGGGGAACAGCTACAGCTCTGGGGATAGAACAGGGCAGGAAAGGGGAAAGTGTTCGAAACCAGAGCTGGCAAGCTCACGGTCTTTTCTGCCTTCCTCCAGGATCCACGCACATTCTCACCCCACAGAAACTGCTGGACACGCTGAAGAAACTGAATAAAACAGACGAAGAAATAAGCAGTTAAAAAATAAGCCACGCCTCCAAAAAACGAACCCTCTCCCCAAAGTGCTCGCAGCCCTGACCACCGCTGACCGCCTCGGTTCCTTTGCTGACCCCCTTCTCCCTCCATCGCCTGCCCCAGCTCTGCACGCCTGGCCGGCACTGTCGCCAGCTGCGTTCTCGTGTTTGGTGATGCCCTCTTCTCGTTTGAAACAAAATAATGCATTGTGTTTTTTTAAAAAAAGAGTACCTTCTAGATGTATCCTGGAGATGTTCGGTGTGAGGGACGTGCTGCTGGAGGGCTTCTGAACTGCTTAGGACGATGAATGGACACCTGCTCCCCGTTGGTCATGATTTTATGACCTTGTACATAAGCCAGCGTGACGTGTGCACATTGCTTGCGTATGGGAAGGTAGATGTTTGGGTGTTTTTAAAAACCCATTTGGGATTGTTCCCGTTCTTGTTGGGAATCACTGAGATGTCCGTTCTTGGAGTATTTTAAACTGAGGATTAATCTGTTATCTTCAGTTCCTACCCCTCAGTGCCAGCTCTCATCCAGATAAGCTTGGAAGTGAAGCTCAGGTGACATCTCGAGAGGTTTGAGCTGGAGTCGACCTCTGCTCTCCCCAAGGGGTTCATTCCCCCCCTCCCCCGTGCTGGAGGTAGGGGCTGGGGGCGTCCACGGGAAGTCAGGCTGGGTGCCTGTCGTGGCTCCCTCCCTGGCCGCTGCCGCAGCGCTGTGATCCTGTTCTGTGGTCTGTCACTGTCCCCAGATGAGTGAGGAGCAAGCTCCCACCGGGGACCTGGGTCCCTTGGAGAAGCAGTCAGACCTGGTCCTTCAGACCAGACGCCATCTTTCCCCAGGCATCACCCCCGACAGAGCTGCTCTCAGCAGGGTCAGCCTGGGTAGAGCTCACGGGACAGGAGCGAGCCAGAGCAGAGTGAGTTCCGCAGGCTCCTGGTCAGAGGTCCCTTTCCTGTAGAGCACTGTCTGTGCCCCTGACACTTCAAACCACCTGAAGGGTAGCCCAGTGGATTTATCCAGACCCTGATCCCACTCAGGTTATCCTCCGTTTAAGATACTTGCTAATACTTTATTTTGTGTAGTGTGGGGTCATATGTCGTCGTGCTTGTAAGAGAAAACGATCATTTTATTCTCTGTATAAAGACGTAGCTGTATAAGGCTTAGCTCTGATGCAGACATTAAAGAAGCAAATGCAGGAAGGACGTCTCGTCGCCCTCAGGACTCAGCAGCTCGTTCTCCGGAAGGGAGCGCACTCTTTGTTCTGCTGCTGTTGTGAACTATAATGACAGTGGAAGTCACAAAAATGTCCCGCGCCCACCCCCACCCACCCCCTTAGCCCCTGCAAACCGTGTGTGTATATTACTGTCTTGTGGCATCGTCACTGCAAACGTGCTGTGTGCTAGTTCTCCGCGGCCCTCACTTCCCTTTCAGAATATACTCCTCACCAGCCCCGTTAGATGCATCGTGGCATTCTCTTCTCAAGGCTTTGAAATCTCCCCTTTGCACTCAGATTAGTTTTCAGGTCTGTCTCCCTTCCCCCCCTTACAAGGTCTCATTTCCTTAGGACAGACTGTAGGGACCTGCCTTGGTTTGTTTCTTCTTGTTACTGCTTGTTTTGTCCCCTGCCCTTGACCAAACGATCGATGCTCATGCTTCAGGACCTTGTTTGTCCGACATGTTGGTTTTCCTTTCTCTGTTATTTATATAAAAATAATTTATCAAAAGGATATTTAAAAAAAAAAAAGCTAGTCTGTCTTGAAACTCGTTCACCTTGAAATGATCAGAATCTCAGTGTTTGAAAGTATTGAAGCACAAACATGTATCATCTCTGTACTGTTCTGTACTAAAGCACTCGAGTCTAATAAATAAATCAGCGCCCATTCACGGTGTCCAGGGTGACTCGCGGCCTGGTTTTACTTTGGGGAGCGGAAGGAGAAAGGCTTTGTCAGTGGTCCACTGGGGAGGAGCCCAGCCACCGCTGGCTGTGGCTCGGAGCCTTCCGGATCCATTCACTGTTACTTGCATTAGGATCTAGAGCTACCTGGAGTCTGGAGACAATCCATGAAGTGTGTACTACACTGCCTGAGACCAGGCAGTTCTTCCAGAGTCCTGTGTCTCTGTATATAGAATGTCTATCGCAGAGACAGCACAGCTCTGTCTTGGCAGGTGGCGCCCCACTCGAGCATTTGGTGCCAGTGCATTTCGGGCACGTGATGAGGTCATTTTATCTGTGTTACTGCTGTCCTCCTCCATTCCTGCCGCCACACCATCTAGCCTTCCGATGAACTTATTTCCAGATCTGAAAAGTGTATCCTGCCGGTCATGAAGCCTGTTGGTGACCTGGAGAGACTGTGATGAGTTTGGTCCCAGTGGGGAGGGGACCCTTAAGTTAGGGTTGGAGTCAGACTGGAAACCTGCTAGAATACTGGGTGCAGGGGTGTGGGGTTCTTTGTAGGATCTTCCGTTTCTACCCTTTTGTCCCCAGCCACCCTCATTCAAATTCTAATCTCCCTCATACTGTTAAGAAATCCAACACGTCAGGGCCAGTTGGTGGAAGGTGCATCTCCACAGCCAGGCTATTGTCTGGTGAGACTTGCCTTAAGGGAGGTAATGATGACATTTATTGAGTCCCTGCTCCTTGTCAGGCCCCCTTGTATACCTTGTCTTTTGGGTGGGTGCTCTCCCCATTTTACAGATGAAGGAGCTGAATGGAATTCCCTGGCGGTCCAGTGGTTAGGGCTCCACACTTCCACTGCAGGGGGCATGGGTTTGATCCCTGGTCGGGGAACTAAGATCCCGCGTGTCACAAAGCTCACTCCAGCAGGAAAGCATCAGACTCTCATCTTCTTAAATTAGTAGTTGCCTCACTGGTACCCAGAATGCATTGGAGTGAGATCCAAGATCAGAATTCTTCAATTCTAAATTGTTCTAAACTGAGTTTACATTAAAGCAAAGCCAGTACTGTCTGCTCCTTCTCCCCGGGGCCGTGTGTCCGCGCCAGGCCCACGGTCGTGGCTTGTTAGTCTCTCTGGCGCCTCTTTCCATTCCACCCCCTCACCACCACCACCCAGTGGCAAACAAGCATGGCCCTTTTTATGCTCCTGGAAGAAGTCCTGGTTTTCCTGTAACAGCACAAACGGAGCCTGCAGACCATTCCTCCAAAAAGGCTCCAGTAGTGTTAAATATTCTTGCGTGGGCCGGGTGTTCTGCAGCAAACCAAGGCATAGTAACTGGGCGATCCTGAACCAGGAGAGTCTGTGAGCTGCAGCCAGTCCCTCTGCCTTTCTGGAGTTTCAGGTCTAGGCTGTGGGTCTCAGCCAGACCCTGCTGAGGGGCCTGTACACCCACTCGGTGACCCCAGGCATTCGTTCCTGGGAGGCAGAATGGCGGAGTGACCAGGAGCACAGACCTCGGCATCAGGCCGGCCTGGGTCACATCCACCTGGGCCTCGTTCCACAAGACGGTGATGAGGGACTTGATCCCCTCCTGCGAGTGATGCCCGTGGAGGAACGGTGCTGAGCTGGCCCCACGGTGAGTACGGTAAGCGCTCGGTCAGTGTGGACGGCGTGATTCTGATCCTCAGCCAGGTCTGGGGAAAAAGAGTCAACACACACACTGGAAAAAGAAAACAATCAAATGTCCATCAACTGGAGGATGGATACATTGTTGTGTATTCAGTCAATGACTACTCTTAAGGCAGTTAAAAATGCATGACCTACACATAGCAACATGAGTAAACCTCAAAAACTTAATGTTGAGTGAACAAGTTACAGAACACATACAGAATGTGTGAGGTTTTTAAACCTCATAAAAAGTACTATAGAATACTTATGGATACCTATGATGTAACTGTGTAAAAACGTGCATGAGAATGGTAAATATACCAAAGTCAGGATATGGCTACCCACGAGGAGAGGATGGTTATTATCGTGTTGCCTTATAGCCCCAATCACACAATGAATCAGTGGCTTAAAAGTGCTTCATGGAATCAAAATCATATAGATAATAATTCTCATTGTAGTTAATGTATATTGAGCACTTATTATGTGCCAGACCTAAGTGTTTTATACGTATCTTGCTGAAGTTTCTCAACAACTCTAGGAGTTAGATGTCATTATTAACCCTACTAACACATGGGGAAGCAAAGGCACAAAGACAAAGGAACTTGGCCAAGGTTCCCCTGTTGGTACATGGCAGAGCCTAGATTTAAACAGGGTTGTCTGGGGACTTCCCTAGTGGTCCAGTGGGTAAGTCTCTGTGCTCCCCAGTGCAGGGGGCCTGGGTTCAATCCCTGGCCGGGGAAGTAGATCCCACATGCATGCCGCAATGAAGATCTCACATGCCGCAACTAAGAGCCAGTGCAGCCAAAATAAATAAATAAATGTTAAATGTTAAATGTTGGTAGTTGCTGAAAGTTCTAACCCTCTCATAAACTCAGGTATGTGGAAAGGGGCTTGTTATGAATAGCAAAAGACACTCCTTTCACTCAGGAAATTTCAAGGGTTTTAGGAGCCCTGTGCCAGAAATCCAGGGCAAAAAGTAAATATGTATATATACTTTATTATTACATATTATCATATTATTGTATGTAATACTATATATCACACAGCTGATAATGAAGTACGTCATTGCTCAAATACCACGACTCATTCTTGCAGAGATGTTGTAGATTTTCATAAATGTTTCTGCAGCTACTGTATGCCCTTAGAACAATTTCCAGACACTATTGTTTTTTAAATTTTTTATTGGAGTGTAGTTTATTTACAATGTGTTAGTTTCAGGTGTATAGCAAAGTGAATCAGCTATTCATATATGTATGTCCATTCTTTTTTAGATTCTTTTCCCATATAGGATATTACAGAATATTGAGTAGAGTTCCCTGTGCTATACAGTAAGTCCCTATTCGTTATCTATTTTATATATCGTAGTGTGTATATGTTAATCCCAATCTCCTAATTTATCCCTCCCCCCCTTTGCCTTTGGTAACCATAAGTTTGTTTTCTACATCTGGGACTCCTTCTGTTTTGTAAATAAGTTTATTTGTACCTCCAGACACTTTAAATGATTGTTTCTTTCTTAAAAAATAATCTTCACCAATTAAATTGTGGTTTTGCAGGGGGGAGGGTCCATCGAGCTCCTTTACTGTGCCATTCCAAACTCCCACCCAGGCTGCAGGCTGTCTTACTCAGTTAATAGATATTTACTGAGCGTCTACTATGTGCCAGCCTTCACCCTAGGCTCTGGGGATGTAGCCACGAATGAGACTGGGTCCTCGTGAGCTTATACTAGTGGTGGGTGGTATTATATCACACACACACACACACACACACCCTGAATGAATGAATCGCTCATGTTGTGTGCTCCATAGAGGTGGGCAAGGCTTCAGGCAGTCTCCCTCGGGGCTGGGCTTCCTCTCTGCAGAACCTCCTAGAGGCGGCAAAGCCCCCAGTCCACGGGCCACTGCCCTGGGCTGACGCTGCAGTCTGCTGGCCTTTGTGCGCCGTACCCACTCCTATCAGAAGACCTGGCTGCTGGAGCGGCTGCCGGACTTTGCGGTCTGGCAGCTCCAGCAGTTCCAGGCCACCAACACCAGTTCCCAAGCAGGACACAGAAGCAGTCATGAGAAAGTGTCCCAGGGGAAGAGGACGAGTCTGGGGTCCCAGAATATGGAGCTTTGGGAAGGCTCTCCAAACAAGCCCCAGAAAGGGATATCCTTGGACCTGGAGCATCTCCTTCCCCACCCCACCATCTGGAAGGCTGGCCTGGAAGCCCTACTGGTCACTCTTGCCATGTGAGTGCAGTGCATTTATAAGCCTGGCCCCGGCGACCCCCAGGGGCGACTCTGGTGCTAACAAAGGAGGGGGTACAGGTCTCAAAGCTGACGCCTTCTGTGGGCTCCAGGCAGCCTGAGGGGGCTGCTGGTCATGCTGTCCCACTGGGCTGGGGACCCAGAGCTAACTCCTGAGATGTGCTTCAGGTAAAAGAAGGAAGAAACCTGAGAGGCGTGACGAGGAAGGGCACTGGGGTGGCACCATGGAGGAGCTTTGCCTGGGCTGGGCTCCTCTGGGGCCCCCCATGCCCTGCTCAGGTGGGGGAAGGGCGGTGTCCAGCCGGAGTTGGGGGCATTGCTTTGGGCTAGAGGGGCAGGCCCCCTGCTGGCCCCAGGTCTCGGGCGCTGGGCCAGGTCAGTCTCTCTCTGGGGCTTCGGTGTCGCCCCGTCTGCAGTCCCAGGACTCGCTGCACTGTTGTGAGTCTGTGCAAAGGCTGAAGCCCATGCACAAGTGTGGCGGCCCTCCCAGGGCTGCCCCAGCCTGCAGGGAACAGATATTCTGGGAAAGACAGACCACCACAGGCTGGGGGTACTGGGATGTTGGAAATCCCAGAGGCTGCTCCACACAGAGCAGGCTGGAGCTTCACCCACCTGCTCCGCTGATGGCAACATCAGCTGCCGCTTATTAAGCGCCTACTGCATCCCTGGACCAGATCCCCGCACCATGTACTTCACATACAAGGTCACTTTCAGTCCACAACGTGGTCTCCCTATTTTACAGCTCAGTGAGGTCAGGGCCATTGGCCCAAGATGTAAGACGTCTCTTACATGGGATGTGAGAAACAGTACCCGAACTGGAGCCTGCTTTAACCAACAACCGCTGCAGCCTGCCTCACTGCCAAACACCCACCTCCGCGTCTCCCTGCACCCATCCCAAGCATCCCACTGTTTACAAGATCTGGCTGCTCAAACCAACCCCAGCTGCTGAAGTAACACTGAGCTGCCCCTTGTCCAGCCATCCAACTGTTAGGGAGGGGCAGCAGCCATCTCTTGCTCAGTGCTGAGCCTTTGCCGAGCCCTGGGACAACAGGGATAGACAGGACCCGGCCACTGTCCCAGGGAGTGCCTCGGCTCACGAGCGCTGGGTGGACACAGCAGGCATGCAGGCGTGGCTGGCTGGAGATGAGGGCCAGGAGAAGTAGCCTGAAGGGGCCAGAGCCTGGTTGGGGCACATGGCTGCCAGCTAGGGCATCTGCCAACCAGTCACCGACTGCCCTCCTGACCCAGGATGCTGCCACGCCAGACCAAAGCTACAGAACGGGCTTTTGTTTGCCAGGGTCAGCATGGGCGCACTTCCCCTGAGCTTTGTGGAAAATTGAACCAGCCTCTGGACTGGGACTTCTTGGGACCCCAGCATGGGAGCCTCTGATAGAAAACATCCAGTTCTTACCATACTGCCTCTCCACCCGGCTTTGGGTGAACTGAGAGAATGATTTTTCTGTTTGTTTGTGTTTTGTTTTCTTTGCGGTACGCGGGCCTCTCACTGCTGTGGCCTCTCTCGTTGTGGAGCACAGGCTCAGCGGCCATGGCTCACGGGCCCAGCCGTTCTGCGGCATGTGGGATGTGGGATGTGGGATGTGGGATGTGGGATGTGGGATCTTCCTGGACCGGGGCACGAACCCGTGTCCCCTGCATCGGCAGGCGGACTCTCAACCACTGCGCCACCAGGGAAGCCCTGAAAGGGATGGTTTTGCTGTGTAGCTGCATCACCAAAGAATGAACAAGCTGGGCTCAGAGGGAGGGGCTTCTTGACCCGGGAGCGGGGTGGGGGTGGGGGGAGCTCTGTAGAAGTCCCTCCCATTTCCAATGGGCACAAAGGGGCAGGGTGGTGATTTCTAGGGCTCTTACTCTAATATTCCCATGTCACTTATTTCCACTTGAGGGAAGGAGGGGTCTCCACAAAACAACGTCTTGTGAGCCTGGCGTCCTGATCTCTGAGATGCCATGGCCTGGGACACCCAGGCCTAGGGGCCCTGTGACGCCGTTGGCCTCGGAGCAGGAGGCTGGTCTCTGAAGCCCAGCCTCGCCAGGAAGAGGGAAGGTCCCTTTAAGCCCTGCCTCACATCATCAGCTTGTTGCTATGTATGGGGCCAACTTCCTTAGCAACCACCTGGCCTCTTAAAGGGGCCCTGGAGTAGTGGTTGCCGCACAGCCATGGCTCCCAAAAAGAAGGCAGGCAAGGGGGCCAAGGAACCCGAGGTCAAGAAGAAGAAGGGTGGGAAGAAGGATCCCAGCCTGGCCAACAAGCCCATGGAAATGCCCATAAGCGAGGAGATCCGGGAGTTCTACCACATCCAGATCCGCGACCTGGAGGACAGGCTGGCCCGGTGGGTGGGCGTGTAGGGCGGTCCTGATAGGTCAGAGCTGGCCGCTGTGCAGGCTCAGCCAGGGGGTCCTAGACCTATGTTCTGGACTCCCATGGGATGTCCAGATCCCACCCTACCCCAGCCTCAGTTTCCTCCTAGGTAATACTTTGAGGCAAAATGGATTTTCCCGCTCCATCTCAGCCCCCAGAGTTCCGGGGTCTCAGTGCGAGCCCAACCCCAGGCAAGCACCACTCCCTCGTGCCTCACCGCTGCCCAGTGGAACCATGCATTTTATAGGATGGCAGAGTTCAATCAGTGGGATGAATTGGAAATGGCAGCCCCCTGGCAGGCACGTGACCACGTGTCCCTCCTTCTGCCTGCCCCCTCCCCCCAGCCTGTGCCATGATTCCCTGATCTGTGGGCCCCACCGGCTTCCCCAGCTGCTAAGCCCACTTGTCCATGCTGGGCCTCAGTTTCCCCAAATGTAAATGAGGAGGGTTGTGAGACATGGGTGGTGGTGGGTGGAGGGGGGATTCTCTAACTCTTCTGAGACACGTTCACTTGCCCACTTTTCTTATTTTTACACTGGTTTCCTCTCAGTTATGATGCACTAGCCCAGTCTCAGGGTGACCCTTAAAAGACACACCCCTTTGGTGACAAGTAGGCAGAGGGTCTTCCCCAGGTGACGTTGCAGATCCTCACAGCTGATGTTGAGACCTTCCTGTGCTGGCGCTCACTGCGTCCTTAAAATGTTCCCACGAGAGAGGCCCTCATGTCATCCCCATTATAGAGGTGGGGAGACTGAGGCTCAGGGAGAGGAAGGCACCCAAAAAAAGAGGCTCCAGAATGTGAACCCTGGCCCCTGACTTCGCCACGCCAGGCTGCCTCCTTGCTCCACAGATCAGGCCGTTCAGCTTTGTACCCTGCACTGCCATGTGTGCAGTAGCCATACAAAAGATGTTGGTTGTGGGAATTCCCTGGCAGTCCAGTGGTTAGGACTCTGCACTTTCACTGCCGAGGGCGTGTGCTCAATCCCTGGTCAGGGACCTGCAAGCCGTGCAGTGCGGCTTAAAAAGAAAAAAAGATGCTGGTTGAGTCAATTGTGAAGTAAAACATCTTTCCAAATAACTTCTATCAATTATTCCATTGGAAACCAAAAAATTGTTTACGTGAGACTCTTAAAAATGCACAAGCTTCCCTCAAGCTGAGACACCAGATGGAATGTACTTGGGAGATGTCTATTGCGTACTTATTATTTGCCAGGCCACCAAAATAGAGATGGAGGAGGTCAGTTCTTGACTTCCCAGTGGGACAAGGGTCAACCTACAGGAGGGCACCAAAGAAAGGGACACAAATGCTGCTAAGGGCCAAGAAGACTCCACTGAGGCGACAACACAGGGGTTCACTCAATGGAGGAGGGTAAGGAAGATCACAGGTGCAAAGGCTTGGGATTGCAAAGTCCAGAAGTATTAAGGAGGGCGCAGAGCCAGCAGCAAGCATTATGGTTGAGAGCCTCAACTTTGGGGTCAGACTGACTTGGGTTCAAGTTCTGGTTTTGCCCTTTACTAACTCAGAGATGCTTCATCCCTCTGCGCCTCAGTTTCTTCACCTGTGAAATGGGTATAATCATCATAGTACCTACCTCCTTATAGGTTGTTGTGGATTCAACAAACACAGAGTACCTACTGCGTACCAGGCACTGTCCTCGGTGTTGGGGACACAGCTGTGAATGTAACAGAGGCTCCGCCCTCACAGACTTACATTCTAGTGATGTAATGAACGTGAAGTGCTGAGCACAGGCATTGGCTTGGTCGCAAGCGTTGATCAGGGGGCACAGTGGGAGATGAGGCTGGAACCTCAAATGCCCTGATATGGGAGGGTCCAGGGAGCAGCCCAGCTGCGTGGAGGCCTGGCTTGTCCAGCTTCCTGGACCTCTGCCCCGCACCTGCCTCAGGTACCAGCAGAAGTGGGATGAGCTGGCTGTGCAGGAGAAGCTGTTTCGCCAGGAGTTTGAGCAGCTGGCCAACAACAAGAAGGAGATCGTGGCCTTCCTCAAGCGCACGCTTAACCAGCGGGTGGATGAGATCACCAACCTCAACGAGCAGCTCCAAAGCCTGCAGCTGGCCAAGGAGATGGAGAAGGACGCCTTCGAGGCACAGCTAGCCCAGGTGCGCCACGAGTTCCAGGAGACCAAGGACCAGCTCACCACTGAGAACATCATCCTTGGTGAGGGGCACTGGCCGGCGAGCCTGGGGGCACACGCCACGGGGGTGGGGAATCCAAGGCTCTGCTTCTTTGGTCTCTAACCCTAGCTCTCCCACGGACTATCTTTGTGACCTTGGGCTAGCACTTCTCTCTGACCCTGTTTTCTCACCTGGGAAATGGGGATAATACGTCTACCTTGAGTAACAACAGCTACGTGCTGCTTCCCACGTGTATCCTCCGTGGTAATTGTCCAAGCAATCCTGAGGCAGGAAATCCCTTCACCACCGGCCACTTTGTAGGTGAGGAAGCACTTCAAGGGGGTGTGTCTTGCCCAGGGTCACCCAGCTGGCAAGGGTGGTTGTGAGTTTCAATGACAGCATGAGTGCCTGATCCAGAGAAGGTGTTCAAATTCAGTGACTGTTGTCACTGTCACTTTCATGAGACGGGAGTAGAGTGTCAAGGGAGGCTCCTTGAACCCCAGGCTTTATAAGACTAGTGGAGGAGAAGAGCGTTCCAGACTAAGCCATAAAGGTGGGCAGGACCATGCATGGCATGTGTGGGGACAGGGGACTGGCCCTACTGGATCGGCAAGTTTAGGGGCATCATTGATCAAGACCCCCGGGACCCTGCCCTCCCGAGGTGGCCCCTCACCAGGCCTGTGCCCTGCGGTGGGGCAGGGGGGAAGCTGGCAGCCCTGGAGGAGTTCCGGCTGCAGAAAGAGGAGCTCATGGAGAAGTTCATGTTGCTGGAGGACCAGCTGCGGAAGCAGGAGAACGAACACAAGGACTACGTGCACGCCCTGGAGAAGAAGTCGGCGCTGGATGCGGACAGGTGGGCAGGCCGGTGCTGGGCCTTACCGGGGCCAAGCAGCCCGGTCCGCAGACCGCTGACAGCCCTGGCTGCTAACTGGGGAGCTGCACTAGCTCCTTGACGCCCCGACCTGCTGCCGCTCACAACCCTGGCTGATTTACGGTGGAGGGAAGAAACGGTTCCCAGTTCTCACGCCCGTGTGGAAGAATCCCTGGACTTCCTTTTGCCACCTTTTGTGACTTAACTTCTATTTATTTAATAATTAATAATATTTACATTGATCAAGTTCAAAATGGTACAAACGGTCTACAGTAAAAAGCCTCCTGCCTGTGGCCCTGTCCCCTCCTGGGGGAGAGGATGTAGAGATCTAGGCGCTCTGGGGACCCCCGCGTAGGCAGGAGGTGCCTGTACCCACTCTGCCCGACGCCCTCACTCCCGCCCCTCCTGTTAGATTGAAGAAGGAGATCATCCAGCGCGTGAATGTGGTGGCCACTGAGTTCCGCAAAGTGGCCATGAGCCAGATGGGGGACACGACCAAGCGGGCCATCATGGAGAACAACACCATGACCCTGCAGCTGGCCAAGATAGCCCGCCAAGGCATGCAGCTGCTGCAGGAGAACGAGCAGCTCAGGGGCGACCAGGACAACCTGTGCAGACAGCTGGCGCTGCTGGAGAACTCCCAGAAGGTCATGGCCAGGCACAGCAGAGGCCACCAGAAGGTGTGCCCTCCAGGCCCGCATCGTGGGGGTGGTTGGCACGGAGAGCAGGAAGGAACCCTAGGGGCCCTGTCCTCAGGGCACATACAGCCCCTCAGGGGTGGACCCCAGGGGCCAAATCTTGAGGGAGGTAGCTGTGAGGCGATGGGGCCCTTCTTGTGCGGGCTCTGGCCCCATCTCTGGTTTGTATTTGGTTTAAAGCCCCCATAACTGGTTGAAGTCGAACCCAACCCCGGGGACCCAGCTGCTATCTAGAGAGGGTGCCGGGCTCCCAGGGCCTCGGCGGGCCTCTCCGGGGGAGCAGGGCTGGCTGAGGGCCTGTGGTGGGCCCAGGGCACGGCCACCTGCCCACACTGCAGATCATTCTCATGCTGACGGAGAAGTGCCGCGAGCAGCAGCAGGGCACGGCAGAGGCCAAGCAGCTGCGTCTCCTGCTGAGCCAGCTGGAGCAGAGCCTCACGCAGCTGCAGAAGGACAACCAAGCACTGAGGTGCGGCCCGCAGAAGGGCAGGCGGCGGGAGCAGGTGGGAACCCCTCCCTTTGTGGCCACGTGACACGGGCCAGCGACTCCCCCTCTCTAGAGGGGCCCTGAGGCTTCATCTGTCAAACAGGCTGAGGCCCGGGGCTGGCCGAGGGCCCCTCACCCTAGAATGGGGAGGAGGCTGACTTGTCCTGGTCCCGGGGCCCAGGAGCCAGAGAGAACAGCTGAACCTGCAGCTGGAGCGTCAGCAGGCCGAGGGGCAGCGGCTACAGCAGGAGCTGGCCGAAGAGCAGAAGGTTCGGGCGAGCCTGGAGACAGCCCTGGCCCAGGCCACCACCTTCCTACAGGACATTGTGCAGGTGAACAGGAAGTGGGTGAAAGTGGGGGGCGGGAGATGGAGCCAAGGACAGAAACTGCTCGGAGGTAACTGGGCCATCGGAGGTGGCCAGGCCAGGCGCCCCGCCTATTCCCTGTGAGATTCCTGGCAAGTCTGTCCTTTTCTGATTCTGCACTTTAAAGACCCCTTCAAGGTCTCAAAGGAGCTGGATGGAGTCCTCTGAGGCCCTGGAAGGCCTCGGGTCTCAGTCTTCCCATTTGGAGAATGGGTATCCCACCACAGCCAGGGAACACTGAGGAAACAGGCACTGCGGTTGGAGTTTCCCAGAGGTGGGTGCTGGGGCCACGAAGGGCCTGACCTCGTGGGCCCGCCCGCACCCCTACCGGCAGATGCAGCCCGACAAGGAGGATGGTGACTTCGATGTAGTGTTGCAGCTGCAGTGCAAGGAGATGCTGAAGCACCTGCTGGTCATGCTCAGCTCGGCCATGGTCCTGAGTCCCCAGATGGCTGTGTCCCCCCGCCGGGAGAGCCAGTCCTGTGGCCCACCAAAGGAGCGGTGAGTGACCCTGTGTGACCTCAGAGGAAGGAGCTACGGGACTTGTCCAAGGGCTGTCCTCAGCTGAGCCTGGGCCCGAAACCTGGCTCACCAGAGCCTGTCTGAATCTCAGCTTCCTCACCTATGAAACGGAGGTGATGACACCAGCCCTCTCCCCACAGGCGGTACAGCACCCAGCCACTCAAGACAGGGCCTCTGCTGCAGCAGCTGTCCAGCGTCACGCCCTACCAGCTAGGGGACCTGGGCCTGGTGCCTCGACGGATCCACATCCCACCCAACCCTGAGGACCTCAGGCTGCTCTCACATACCACCCGTGTGGGAAACTTATGGGCACACAGCAGCCCTGAGGTGAGGGTGCCAGGGTCCCTGGGGACAGCAGGATGGCAGCCAGCCCTGGGTGCAGATCATGGCTCTGCCACGCTGCAGCTGTGTGGCCCTGGGGAGGTGGCTGGACCTCTCTAAGCCTCCATTTCCTCATCTGTAAAATGGACTGAAGAAAGGTGTGGCAAACCCTCAGTGGGCTAAGACATGCCCACACATCCCCTGGGAGGGGGGCTTGCTGGGTCCTGTGGTCCCCTCCTCCGCCGGCAGGGGAGAGGTGGGAATCCCCCGAGTAGGCCTCAGCTTCCAAGCTGGCATCTTTATTCTTACAGATCCATACCTCCGGTTCTCCAAAAAGGTTCAAAAAGTTTAGTCTTCCTAAAGTTTCCCTACTTTCTAAGTAGGACACAGAGAGAAGACCAACCTCCTATCCCCCAAATGGACTGTTCCGGCCGCAGTTCCCGCTTCCGTCCACAGGCAGCCTGGGGCAGCCCAGAGAAGAGTTATATAAAAAACAGATACCACAGGTTGGCGTGGCACCTCTGTGGACGTGGCTGGGTGTGTGGGCACGACAGTCAGGCAAGCAGCCAGGTCCACTGGTGTCAGGGGCTGGACGACGGCCTCTGGCTTCGCTCGCGGACGTGGTCCAGGAGCAGATCGGTGGCGCTCAGCAGTGGAGGCAGCAGCTCCTGCTCAGCAGGGGCGAAGTAGCCCAGCACGTAGCCCCGCACTGTGTCCGGGGGGGTCGGGCGCCCGATGCCCACCCGCAGCCGTGGCACTGCCTGTGGGCGAGCCAGAGGGGCCCAGGGAGCTTTGGTGAGGAGTGTCGGGGGCCCTGCGCCGGCCCACCCGACCCAGTGCAGGACTCATGTTAGAGTCGAGGCAGCTAATACAGGAACGGACTCCACTGCGGCCCCTTCAAGGGATACGAGAGGAGCAGTTAGTGCTTCCTTGGGTCAGCACCCTTCACCCCATCCCCTGCCGAGACTGGGGTCGGCACCCCTATCCCACTCCAGCTGGGAGGCCAGCTTCCCTATCCCCACCCTGACCAGCTCAGGGCCTCACCTGGCACTTCCTCCCAACTTCAGAGCCAGTTTCCCCAGCGGCTTATGGAGCTCATCGTGCACCAGGCAGACCTCCTCAGCAGTCAGTCCAAACAGCTCCGCTTGCACAGGGAAACGGTGGCCCTGGTTACCGCTGATCTGCCCAGGGGGGTTGTCCCGACTCAATGCTCCCATGAGGAGGGGCCGCAATTAACCCCACTTCATGTATGAAGAAACTGAGACTCTCACAATCACCCAAGGCCAGGCAGCAACTGGAGCTCAACAGGCACCTGGAGCTCCAGGTGAACTGATCTGCCGCAGCCCAGAATCCCCTCGCTGGCCCCTGCGCCCTCCCGGGCGGCCCACCCCTGGGGCCCTCAACTTACTGGCCCGGGCCACGCTGCGCCCGTTGACGTTCATGAGCCGCCATGGCCGGAGAAGGGCCAGCTGGGCATCCCCGAGCCAGGCCAGGGCGAGGTCGGCGGCACAGCGCCGGTCGCGCGCCCAGCTCTCCGCCACACGTAGCCGCCGCGCCAGCTGCCCCAGCACCGCCATGCCCACGCTGTGCCGCGTGCCGGGCAGTCCAGGGTTCCCCAGGCCGGCCACCTGCGGGCGGCACCGGGGAAACTGAGGCCCGACAACTCTCCCCATCCGCCTTCTCACAGCGCCCTCCGGGACCCAAAGCAGAGGAAGGTAAACGGAAAACTGGGCCAGAGTGGATTAGGGGTACGAAGAGGAGCCCAAGAAACCCCGGAGACTCCAGAAGGCCGAGTGGAAACGGGCGCCCCCGGGGTGGACGGGCAGGGCACCCCAGTGCAGGAGCGGAACTCCTGGAAGTTTGGAGCCCATCCGAGCATGGGACCCATTTCTGATAATAAAACTATGACAAGGAACTGGGGCGGGGGGGCCTTTGCCCAGGAGACAATGGCTACCCTACGCTGCCGTCCCTCACTCTACTAAGCCACCGCTTCCCCGGGGGCCGGGGTTCCAAAACGCACCAACTCATGGCCCGACCCAACCACAGCCCTGCGCGCGAGAGACCAAACAGCCCCATGCGGCCCCAATTCGTGGCCCAGACCCCGCCCCCTGACGTCAGCCAGCCCTCGGCCAATCGCGACCGCCATCTATCCAGGGGCGGCCATTAGCGTCCAATCCGGGGCGGGCCACGCGGCCGCCATGTTTCTGAGGGGCGGAAGTGGCGGGGCCGGGCGCCCCCGCGAGTTGTCCGGGACCGCGCCACCGAGTCCTAGGGGTTTGTCGTGGGGCTCGCGGAGTGCTTGTTTGACCTCCGGATTGGGAGGAGGGAGCCGTATTCTGGCCCCCGCTGTGGCCCTGCCTCGCTTTGGAAACCCGGCAAGTCTTTTCCCGCTGTAGACCTCGGCCTCCCTAGCTGATAAAAACTTGCTAACCTCCTTCCGGCTCTGTTTGAAATTGGATTCCAGGGAGTGGAGTCCTTGGATTCCGGGGGCGTGGCTAGAGGGGCGGAGCCTGTGGGCGTCCTGGAGATGATGCCTAGCAACGTCAGCGGTGGGTGCCGGGAGGCAAGTGAGGGCCGCGAGGGAGCCCGCCCAGGCCCGGAGGTCCTCCTGGAAGGGGCCTCATGACAGAGTCCAGAGAGGTGCGGGAGAAGGCTAAGGCAAAGGCAGAGGGTCGGGGGAGAAGAAAGGTTTTAAGTACGGGAGAGACAAGATCATTTGTGCGATTCAATAAAGTCCCAGGCTGCTTGTGCAGAGAGCAGAGGTCTTAGGAGCTGTGGCTGGCTGGTGGGGAGGTCAGAGGGGTGGCCAGAGATGGCATATAGCCAGAGATGGCATTGGCCAAGATGAGAGGATGAGAGAAGAGGAGGGATCTAAGAGATCTTTAGGAAGTGGGATAGACAGGATTTAAGGACTGATGGGACATAGATCTTTGGCTTGGGTGGTTGGCAGAGAAGGTGGACTCACTGCTGTGGGAAAACCTGGGGCAGAAGTCAGGTGAGGTGCTCAGTTTGGCCTGCCGAGTGTGAGGGTCCCACAGGATATGCAAGAAGCTGCTGGACCCCCAGGGCCTGTGGCTTGGGGCAGGGCCTGAGCTGCAGAGTTTTGGGTGTCAGTAGCTGGAGGTAGGAGCTGAGGGGGACCAGGAGGAGGGCAGAGGCCAGTGTGAGCGTGAAACCTTGACCATAGGTGACAGAGGCAGGACTGGAGAGAGGTTAGGGGAATAGGGGTGGGAGTGCCACCAGACCCCAGACCATGCTTCTTACCAGGCCTCATTTCCACCCCTCCTCCATCCTGTAAAATACCTGAGGAGAGCATGTAAGCGGAGTGGGGGCTGTCTCTGGAGGCCTGCTCCAGCTTGCTGTCTCTTGGTTCCAGAATGCTCTGGGGCTTGATCAGGCTCCTTCACAGCACATCCCAAAGCCATGGGTGATTCCAGTGCCAAAGGGGACCCTACAGCGCATCTTTGGGACCAGCCAGGTGTTCCGGAACTTTGATGATATAAAACCAAAGCCTGCAGGGTTAACGGTGCCCCTCAAAGTCAGGGAGTAGTGAGTGATCACCTTGCCATGGGATCCCAGGTTCCTACCCTGCACAGCCACTGACATGCTCTGCAGCCTTGGGCCAGTTACTCTCCCTCCCTGAGCTTCAGCGAGCTCAACTGTATAATAGGGCTCTTCCACCTCAGCAGATAAAAGGCTGCTGGCCCGGATGAGCTCCAAGAATGTCAGCCTCCTCTCCCTGGGTCTCTGTCTACCCCTCTTGTCTCCCTACCCAAGTCCCCCTCCTCCCAACCCATTCCCGAAGCCCCAGCTGTATGCCCTGGACTGGTCCCAAGTCAGGGCCAGCCCCTCCGCCTGTGCCCCCTGCCCCTACAGCTACCATCGAGGCCATCAGTGCTTGGAGCAAGAAGACTGGGAGGTGGCCGTGCTGTTCTTCTCCCGTGGCCTCCACCTGGACTCCCAGCTGGTGAGGGGGATGGCCTGGGTGGGCACAGGCAGTTGCTGGCCCCACACTCACCCCTCGCTGTCGCACCTGCCTGGCTCCTTCTCTCAGGGCCACCAAGTCCTTGTGGTAGCTGAGTGTCAAGCCTCAGGGCGGATTGTGGGGAGGGAACGGCAGTCTGGGTCCCCTCTCCCACAGGTAGAATTCTATGCCTCGAGAGCCGAGGCCTACATCCAGCTCTGCGACTTTTCCTCGGCTGCCCAGAACCTTCGAAAGGCCTACTCCTCCCAGCCAGAGAACACGGACTTCCTGGAGCGGCTCACCTTGGTGCTTTACCTGAAGGTGCCTGGGGCTGCCCCAGGCCCACAAGGCCCCACTTCACACCCTGGCCTGCTGACTCTCCCTCCAGCTCTGGGGGGCTTTCCTTGTTCCTGAGACCAGCCCTGACTCCCTAGGGACCTTCGTGTCCCTGTGTCTGTGTCCCCATCTGCTGCCCCGCTAATGAGCTC
The DNA here is from genome assembly GCF_963924675.1 of Phocoena phocoena. NCBI lineage: Eukaryota > Metazoa > Chordata > Mammalia > Artiodactyla > Phocoenidae > Phocoena > Phocoena phocoena. The sequence continues at coordinate 107,562,835 of NC_089224.1, forward strand.
TCCCGCCTGCCGTGTTTACCACCAGGGCTGGGTACAGTTTTGCAGTTTTGTCCAGTAGAGCTTTCTGCAGTAGTGACAATGATCACTGTCCGATCTGGTAGCTACTAGCCACGTGGAACTGTTGAGACCTTGAAGTGTGGCGAGTGTGACTGAGGAACTAATTTTGACATTGAATTTAATTTGAATGGATTTGAAATTATATAGCCACGGGAAGCAGGTGGCTATTGTATGGGGCAGCACAGGCCTAGAGTCCACAGGCTCTAAGCACTAAAAAGGTAAGAGTGTCCCCCATTTGCAATGCAAAACAAAGATGATATTAAACCATAAAAGTCCTGGGTTTTTTTCCATTTTGACAAATTTAATGCCTTTGTTTTTAATGTCAGTAATTATTCAATTCTGAAAAGGAAACATTCTTAAAACCAGAATGTTGGGGTCCTGAGTCCAGTCCTCTTTCTGTGTGACTTTGGAAAGGTCACGTCACCTCTCTGAGCCTCAGTTCTTTGATCTAAAAGGGGAATGTTAGCTGGTCCCAGTGAGATAAGTTCAGGTTTTTTGTTTTTCGGGTTGTTTCTTTTTGCTGCACCTGGGCAGCTTGCGGGATCTTCGTTCCCCGACCCACATCCTCGGCAGTGAAAGTGCCGAGTCCTACTGGACCACCAGGGAATTCCCTAAGTTCGAGTTCTTAACACAGGGCTTGGCACCTGGAGCCCTCGTCCAGGTGGGAGCCTGTTACTGGTAGATCTGCTGTTCTGGTCCACCTCCCAGATTTTCTCTATTTTTCCTTGTTCCTTTGTGTGTATTGCTGTCTCTCTGTCATCAACTGTATATTTCTGTCTCTTGCTGTCTCCCCGGCTCTGGATCTCTCTCCATCTGTGTCTCTATCTCTTAAAGTCTCTCCCAGATCTAAAGGGCTCTGTCCCTGTCCCTTGTCATTCCACCCCAATGCTGGCCATCCCTCAACTCGTGGGTACTGCTAGGCCGGGGTCACAAGCAGAAGTGACGGCTCTCTGTGTCCTCAGGGCCAGTGCCTTTTCGAGCAATGCGCCTTTCTGGATGCCCTGAACGTCTTCTCTCAAGCCTCTGAGCTCCAGCCTGAGAAATTCTGCTTCCGTTATCGATGGTGAGCGCCCTGGCTGTCCTTGCTGGCCTTTGCCTCCCCGGCGTCCCCTACCTGTCCCTCTCACCCGGCAGACAGAGCACCTTTGCCCTCTGCCCTCAGCATGGCCTGTCTCCTGGCCCTCAAGCGGCATCGTGAATGCCTCTCATTCGTCACCAAGGAGGTGGAGCATGGCACCACCAATGCCGATGTCTACATCCTCCGGGCCAGGCTCTACAACTTCTTCCAGCAGGTAGAGCGGGGGTGCAGGGCAGGGGGGTGGACCGCCTCCTTGTCTGGACGCCGCGATGACAGGAGGCGGCTGGGCTGTCGGCCAGCCCCGAAGCTGTAGTGGGGGCCTACACCTCCCCCAGGGTAGTGGGGGCCCTGTCCTCCCCAGGCAGAGGCCCCAACTGGCACTGGCCCAGTCGGGTAGTTGTTCCATCCTCACTCAGCCCTGGCTCTGTGCCAGGCCTGCGCCAGCCCCCGGAAACCACAAGGTGAGAGGCCTTTGCCATCCCTGCCCTCACGAAACTCACAGCCCAGGGGAGACGTCCCCAAGCGGATAATTACACAAAGGATGACTTCCCAATTGTGTGAAGCACCATCAGGGGCACCCAGGCTTCCCTTAGATATGAGACTTGGGGTCACAAGGGAGGAGGGACTGTAGGGATGAGAGAGCGATGGGCAGGGTCTTATGAACCCAGGGGACTCTGACTTCTTCCTGGGGGGCAGGAGGAGCCTCAAAAGGCTGCTCCCTGGGGCAGTGGGCCTTAGAAAGAGCCTTCTGGCTGCCAGGGGGCGTGTGGGCTGGGGGGAGGGGCAAGCCTGGAGGCCAGAAGCCTGGGTACCATCCATCTGGATAGGAGTGGGGCTCGAGGAGGATGGCCATGAGGGTGGCAAGGAGGGGGCAAGTTCACAGACCTTTGGAAGCAGGACCCGAGACTGACTTGGTGGCGGGGGGCGCGGTGAACACGAGGGAAACGGAGGCATCCAGAACAATGCCTGGTATACCAGCCTGGCCTGGGTGCTTGGGGGTGGGGTGGTGGGAACCTCAGGACGGGGTAAATGGGATGGGCTGGATTGGGCGGCGTGTCCTGGGGGTGTTGCAACCATGAGCCTCCCTATGCTGGGGGCTGGGCTTCTGTGTCCCACAGGTGAGTCAGTGGGAGAGTCTCCTTCAAAGGTAGGAGACTAGTAATTACTTTTATTTTTTTAAGATGCTCCTATTCTCTTTTTATATATATATATATATATGCACATTTATTTATTTATTTATTTATTTTTGGCTGCGTTGGGTCTTTGTTGCTGCTCACGGGCTTTCTCTAGTTGCGGCGAGCAGGGGGCTACCCTTCCTTGCGGTGCGCAGGCTTCTCATTGCGGTGGCTTCTCTCATTGCGGAGCACGGTCTCTAGGCGGGCAGGCTTCAGTAGTTGCAGCACGTGGGCTTCAGTAGTTGTGGCTCGTGGGCTCTAGAGCTCAGGCTCAGGAGTTGTGGCGCACGGGCTTAGTTGCTCCGCGGCATGTGGGATCTTCACAGACCAGGGCTCGAACCCGTGTCCCCTGCATTGGGAGACAGATTCTTAACCACTGCGCCACCAGGGAAGTCCCGAGACTAGTAACTATTGAAAATTATTTCTGATGGTTGGGATTTCAGCTGCTCCCTGCGAGGCCTAAGCACGTTCTAAGCACCTTACTCATGTTTATCTCTAAGGCTGGCAGTAACCCTTTGAGGTAGACACAACCCATTGCCCTCTTTTCACAGATGAGGAAACAGGTCAAGATGGTCTGGGTAACTTGCCCAAGGTCACAGGGGTGCTCCCCTTGAACTCAAGTCCATCTATTCCAAAGCCCTGCCCCAGCCTCGGCCATCTTCCCCCTCCCGACTTCCACTCACACCTGGTGTCTACACTGCCTCACTCACCCTCCAACCAATTACCCTATAGGACATGGGGTGCTTGCTAAAACTGTTTGTTGACTGACTCACAGACCTGCTCACCCAAGAGAAGGTATTTGCCTAGGGATGTTTTCTGCTCATGCCCAGGCCTGAATCTGTTCTTTGTTAGAGTTGTCTTGGGCTTAAAGGTCAGGGGCGTCGGGGAAGGTGTACAGGGGAGTATAGGGAGGACACAACAGTCACAGTCAGGAGACCACACCCTCCCCCCTCCTCAAGTGAGCCTTGCAGAAGTCCTGCAAGGAGGAGGCATCTGTAACCTCATTCTACAGCAGAAACCACTGAGGTGGACCTGGCTCACCTGAGGTCATATCTAGAAAGGGGCCAGTAGGGATGGAGCCTCAGATGGGATTTTCCCGCAAAGCAAAGCAGAGCCACTGAAGATGGGTGGCATGGTGCTGGCCTGCCCAGAGAAAGGCCCCTACAGGCCTGGAGGTCTGCCTCCCCACACTGAACAGGGCAGGTTCAGCTTGGCCTGCACCCCGATGCCATCCCTGCCCCCCCCCCGCCCCCCGCAGCCCAGCCTCTGCCATCGAGACCTGCACAGTGCCTTGCTACTGGATCCCAAGCACCCACAGGCCAAGGTGCTGCTCAAGGTGATGGTGGACCAGGCCCAAGAGGCACGCCAAGAAGCCGGCATCCTGGCCGTGCAGGGCAAGCTGCAACGTGCGCTGCAGTGTATCAACTGTGCCATCGAGAACAACCCTCTGGACCCCAGCCTCTTCCTCTTCCGGTACTGAGTGGGGAGATGCTGGTCTTGGGTCCCAGGCCCTGCCTTGCCCCAGATGTGCTGTGTGATCTCAGGAGAGCCCTTGACCCTCCCCAGGCCTCAGTTTCCCCATCTAGCCTCTAACAATCTTTCCCTACTCCCCATCTGGGTCAAGGGATCATGGGAGGTGGTCTCTGCTACTGCCTCTGGAGGAGGGGCAGGCAGCAGCCTGTTAACCCTGGAATCCTGGATCCCCGGGCCTGCTGAGCAGTTTTCACTGGCAGGCTCAGCCCAGCTCAGTGGACGAGGCTTGGGTTTGAATCTGGGCCACCCCACGAGGACCCACCACCTCATTCTGGGCCATTTCACTTCCTTGAGCCTGGGTTTTCTCATATAAACAGTGGAGGTAAAATGTCCTGTGTACAAAAAGGCCTTAGCATAGAGGCGGGCACTCACACAGCTACCAAAAAGAAAGAGGGAAGCTATTTTTAAAGAAAAGTAAAATTACCAGTGACTAGCTGGCTATCTAAGTAGCAATCCAGGAGCCCCACGGGCCAAACTTAGTGCGTGCGGTGGGAGCCCCTCCCCCCAGGTCAGAGGGCCCAGAGCCGCAGCCTCTCTCTGGGACACCCCTAGTCGGTGGGGCACTTTGGCCCTCATGTCCCTCCCTCGTAGGGGCATTATGTACCGACGGCTCCGGGAGTTTGACTCCGCCGTGGAGGACTTCCTGAAGGCGTTGGACATGATGACCGAGCACCAGGAGGACCTGGTGCAGCAGGCGCAGCGCCAACTGCTGTTGGCCTACAACGACTTGGCGGTGCACTGCTACCTGCAGGGCGCCTACCAGGAGAGCGTGCTGCTGCTGGGCAAGGCGCTCAAGGACGAGCAGCGGGAGAAAGGCCTCTACATCAACCGTGGGGGTGAGTGGGGGCCGGGCAGCCCGGTGTGAGCCCCTTGCCCTTCCAAGGCCTGGGCTGGGCGCTTGAGGGCCCTGAGGGAGGGAGGAGGGAAGGAGGGAAAGCGGAGTCTCAGTGTCCCACGGACACACTTTGGGAAACGTTGCCTTAGACAATCTGGCCACAGCCCTTCAAAATGCTCGGGATCAGGCAGCTGGAAGAAGGTGGCCAGAGGCACGGAAAACCCTCTGCAGGTGCCCGCGACCGCCCGCTGGTGTCATCACCGCGGGTGTCACCACCCGTTGCAGGCCCCACCCCCTGGGGGTGGAGCCAGCTGGGCTGCGGCTCCTGGGCCGCGGGTTTGCGGGGCTCACTCAGCCCCCGCCCCCGGCCCCCGGTCTCCAGATTGCTTCTTCCAGCTGGGCAACCTGACCTTTGCTGAGGCGGACTACCAGCAGGCGCTGGCGCTGAGTCCGAAGGACGAGGGCGCCCACTTGCGCTTGGGCCTACTGCAGGAGAAGTTGGGCTTCTGCGAGCGGAGGAGAAGGTGCGCGCAGACTGTGGGCGGGGCGGGCCAGGCCGCGGGAGGGGCCAGAAGAGTCTGGAGTGAAGCCGGGCGGCTGGGATCCTGGGGTCGAGATGCCTCTGCTCTCCCAGTTGTCTCCTAAATATCTATTTTATTTTTCAAGTTTTCTATAAAACTCTTTCATTTTTTATGTGAATATTGTTATGGTAATTGCGGTTTTTATTTAAAAAGCTTAAGTATTCAGTAACATATAGCTTAGAACGTGAAAGTTCCTTCTAATATCTACGTCCCAACGCCTCTCCCTTCCCCTGTAAGTTTGGTAGAGTCCTCTAGATTGATTTCTATGCATATGTTAACAATTGTTACCATTTTACAAAAGTGAGATCATGCTAAGCTGATTTTTTAAAAAATAAGTTTATTTTTGGCTGCATTGGGTCTTTGTTGCTAAACGCGGGCTTTCTCTAGTTGCGGCGAGTGGGGCTACTCTTTGTTGCGGTGCACCGGCTTCTCATTGCGGTGGCTTCTCTTGTTGTGGAGCACAGGCCCTAGGCGCGTGGGTTTCGGTAGTTGCGGCGCGTGGGCTCAGTAGTTGTGGTGCATGGGCTTAGTTGCTCCGCAGCTTGTGGGATCTTACCAGACCAGCGCTCGAACCCGTGTCCCCTGCCTTAGCAGGCAGATTCTTAACCACTGCGCCACCAGGGAAGTCCACTAAGCTGATTTTTGACTTGCTTTTTTACTTCCCATGGCAATTACATATAGGACGACCTCATTCTCTTTTATTGCTTGCAAAGTATTCCATTCTGTGGAGGTACCACAATTAATTTCTTTAGACGATAGTATGCTGATGAGTATTTGGGCTGTTTTCAGTTTTTTATTATAAATAATGCAGTAATGAGACCCAAGACATGTTTTCATGTGTTCATACTAGTAATTCTGTAGTTAGATTGCTGGAAGTTAAATTGTTGGGTTAAAAGGTGTAAAAATTTAACATTTTAAAAGATAATACCCAATTGTTCTCCAAAGACAATGAACCAATATAAACTTCCCCCAGTAAAGGAAAGTCTTGGTTTCCCCAAACCTCCCTAGCCCAGGGTATTAAGACTATTTTTCAACTTTGCTATTCGGGTAGGCAAAAAGAGGCTCTCTCGCAGTGGATTGACTTTGCATGTTTAAATTGTGAGCGCAGGACAGCATCCTTCATGTGTTTATTGGCCATTATGGCCTGCCCAAATTGTTCGCCCATTTGCTCTTAAATTGTTCATTTAAAAAAAAATTTTTTTTGGTTATAAGTGTTCTTTGTAGGCTAGAAAATTAGCTTATCATCTGCCTTCTATGGCAAAATATTATTCACTATTTACTGCTTTCTTTTGTGGTGTTTTTGCTACTCAATAATGGGATTTAACCATAGTCAAATTAGTTTCCTCATTTTTAGCTGCTGGGTTTATGACATCTCAGAAAGGCCTTTCCTACTCCAGGATCATAAAAATGTCCACTTATGTTGGGATCTTACACTAACGTTTAAGTGTTGGGTCCATCAAGAGGGGCGTGGTGGCAGGGAGCAGAGACCAGCCTGATTTTCCCCAAACTCCCCACTGGGGTCCAGGAGCCTCCATATCCTCCAGGTGGCCCAGCTCAGAGCACCCTGTGGCCTGCTGTGTCCTGCAGGCAGTTCCAGAAGACAGAGAACCACTTCTCAATGGCCATCCAGCACAACCCCCAGAAGCCCCAGTACTACCTGTACCGCACCGGGAGCCGGCAGCTCACACAGAACATTTTTGGGGCCCGCCAGGATGTTGCCACTGTCCTGCTCCTTGACCCCAAACAACCGAAGGTGTGTGCCTGCTGGGCCAGGAGGGTGGGCTCCAGAGTTAGTACCTCTGGCCACCTAAAGATACTCCCTGTCTCTAAAAGAAACCCGGTTTCGTAGCAGTAATAAGAGCTGCTAATGCTGGAGCATTTACTATGTGCCAGGCACTGTTCTAACCAGCTCAGCTCACATCACTCCATTTAACCCTCTTCAGTACCTACAGGACAGGTAACATTATCATCACCCCACAATTCATAGAGGGAAGAGGGTAAGGCTCAGAGAAGTCAGTTCTCTTGGCCCAGGTCATGGAGCTTGGAGGTCACACCCTCATCCGGCTGGCTCCAGAACCACTGGGCAGGCTCACCATCAGCACTCCCTCACCGAATAGTTCCTTTCTCAGGATGTCCTGATAGTTCTGGGGCAAAAAGGTCCAGCCCTTTAAAAAACAACAATCTGTGAACCCTTCCTCTGCCAGGGCAGCACCACACCATCTGCCCCCTGTCCTGGCCCACACCTGACTCTGGTCACCCTCTTTCCTGACAGCTGCTGCCACTGATGGCCAACCTCTTCCCCGGCCTGTCAGTGGAGGAGGTGCTTAACAGCCAGGTGGCCCACCTGGCCAGGCTGCAGCTGGAGCGGGTGGTGGAGCACAGCCTGCAGGCCGGCACCCCTCAAGATATCATGGGGTAAGTTTCTCCAGGAGGGCCCGCGGGCCCAGAGTTGGGGGACGGTTGGGGCTCAAGGCACCTCTGGCCCTCATCGCCTTCTCAGGCCACTATCCAGTCCTAGGGATGGTGGGGTGAGTCAGGGAGGCCTACCCAGCGCTCTGGGGTCACGGCTTGTCAGGCGGCTCAAGGAGCGGGAACTAGAGCGCCAGAGGGTCCGGGCCCTGCAGCTTTCGTGGAAGCTGGAGCAGCCTTTGTTCGAGACCTCCAAAGAGCTGGAGGCCACTCACCAGTCCCTGCAGGCAAAGCCAGAAGGCCCAGAGGAAGAGGCCAAGGCCCCTGGGGAGAAGGAGGTAAGTGGGCTGTACGCCGGGGCCGGAGGTCCTTGAGGTCCAAGGTGGAATGTACCCCAAGTGAGGGCTGAGGGATGCACGCTGGCTAGAGGCTGGCTTCTGGGCCTGGCTCTGCCAGCACTCAGATGTGTGACTTGGGCTGGGGACATCTCGCTGTGAGACAGAGAAGGTACCAGTAAGGGGTACACCTGAAGGAGGGTGCGTGAGGATGTGGGCCCCTCACAGAGAGAGGCTTCCCACACTTTGTCCACACTCACCTTCGTAAATTCCGCTGTGTGCACTGGCCACTGGTACCAGAATTTTCTTAACTCTTAAATTCATTTCTAAAAACTTTTCACTGAATAGAACATATAGAAAAGTACATGACTCATAAGCGAACTGTTTGATGGATTTTCACAAACTGAATACCCCCATGGCACCATTCTCCAGATCAAGAAAGAACACGTTCCCAGTTCCCCAGAAGCCCCTCGTGCCCCCTTCCAGGCCCCTCCCTCAGCCCAGCACACCCCACAGGGCTGTCCTGATTCCTAATGCCGCAGATGAGTATGCCTGTCCTTCGCAACAGAGGACAAACGTGGCGCAGGCCCCTTTGCCTCTGGCTCCTTTCACGGAGCGTCCAAGTTTGTGAGATGCTCCTTCTCATGGCTGGAGACAGTGCCGTCCTGCGAATATCCCGCCACTTATTTATCCACTCGACCGCTGATGGACAGCAAGTAAACTGTGTTCAAGGGAGACTTTAACCATCCAAGTACACGGAGTGCCAGCATCCCTTGCCGGAAATGGGAAAGGCAAGCTCTACATTTTTCTAGCTCACATTAGGATACAAAACTACAGAACTTGGGTCTGTGTGTGCCCTGAAGTCATCGTGGGGTCCCTGCTGGGTGTTCCGCAGCCCCGTCCGCTCCCGCATCTCACTGCCGCACATTTCCCGCGGCCTGCAAGTGCGACCAGCAGCCGAGAGCCTGGCCGCAGAGTCCCCCTGACTTGGATTCCAGCCCTGCTTCTCTGCGTCTTAGCCGAGTGCCCAGGGCAGGCTGCTTAGGCGTTTCCTGGTCCGGGAAATGGTAATGGCAGGGGAGTTCCCTCCCAGATGTGCAGGGACATGAAACATGGAGAAGGTCCTCAGTTTCTCACTAGCTATTCCCTGGACACAGCACTTCACAGTTTACAGAAGCCTGTCCCACAACTGAACTAATTTGCATCTTGCAGATAGGGAGATGAGGCCCAAGAGCCTCTTGACACTGCTTTTCTCACGTGGCCACACCTGTCTAACCTGGCCACGCCCCTTCCTGTCCAGTCAACCTCTCCATGTCCCCATCCAACCCTAACCTGCAACCCTCGAGGAGTGCTAAGCGGCTGGGCTTACAGAGCTGCGGCCACTGTGACCATGCAGCCCGTGATCACGCAGCCTGTCTCTTGCCCCAGAAGCTGGAGCCGGCCCCCAGCAAGGAGAGGTCCTTGACCGACAGCTACATCAGCCAGACCGCTTCAGGCTCCATCTTGGGCTGTAAGTCCCGCTGCTCCTGCCAGACCTGAGTGAGCCAACGCAGCAGGGAGGGCAAAGGTCAGGGGTCAGGGGCTCCCAGGCCTGAGTGTGAATTTGGGCTCTGCTGTCACAGCTGTGCGAGTGTGGAGTGGGAGAACTCACCCCAGCTTTGCGGGGGGCACAGGGAGCCCTCAGGGATGCCCAGCACACAGCCCGGGAGGCCGGCTCTCACCGCGGGGCGCCTCACAGCTGCTGCCTGCTCCACCCTCATTCCCCGCTCAGGCCTCTCTTCTCTCTGCCCCCCTGGCCTCTCCCTGAAATAAGCCCACAAAGCCTGTGCATGTCCAGGGGGCTTTTACCCTCAATTCTGAAAGGTGCCAGTGTGGAGGGGACAAAAGTAAAAAACCCAAAAATGCTGCTCTGGGTCCCAGGGGCAGCCATGGGCAGTCCAGGGAGGGACGGGAGTAGCAGCGGCCAGCCCCCTTCCTGCCATTCAGCAAACGCGTTGAGCATCCTAGGGCCAGGCCTGTGCTGGACACTGGTTACAGGCATGAATGGCACAGTCGTTGCCCCAGGGAGCTCTTGGTCCTGAAGGGAAGAAGGCCCACAGGTCAACAGATAACCAGGACAGTGCAGCCATACCATGGAGGGGAGTCCCGAGGGCTCTGGGTGCACTTAGCTCCCTTTGGGGGGTCAGGAAGGGCTTCCAGGACCCAGGGGAAGAGGGGTAGCCAAGTGTGAACAGGGTGGAACAGGGGTAACTGCTGCAGGCAGGGGGCCAGGGCCCTGCAGGCTGTTGGTTGTGGCTGGAACGCACAGGGCAAGAGGCAGGGGGCAGAGTGGAGGCCAGCGCTGGGCGAGTGGGGTCCTTCGTATCTCCCCCATATCTTTCGGCCCTGACCCGCCTGCAGGGCTCAGGGTGCCAGGAGGGCTGGGCTGCCGTGAGCTAGCGGGCCTTCCCCTTGGCCATGCAAGGCCTCTGGAACATAGGCAAGGGTGAGGCCTAGAAGTCTCCCTTTCTTGCCACTGTCTGGGGAAGGCGGCCTGACAGCTACTCTTGATACATCCTTTCCAGTCAGGACCATGTCCACCTCAGAGACGGAGACGTCCACTGTCTGCCAGGAATACGGGAGCACTTCGACCACTGTTGTAACATTCTCTGACTCCTCACCGCTAAGGACACAGTCCTCAGACTCGGGGGACAAGAGGGAAGACCTAAGCCTGAGCCACAGCCCCAGAAAAACCAAGTCCACCCCAGGCCACAGCCAGAGGCCCAGCGAGCCCGAGACCATCCAGGTCCAGAGCCAGAGGCCCAGCAGGACTGAGGCCGACCAGGTCCAGAGCCAGAGGCCCAGCAGGACCGAGGCCGCCCTGAGCCAGAGCCGGAGACCCAGCAGGACCGAGGCTGACCAGATCCAGAGCCAGAGGCCCAGCAGGACCGAGGCCGCCCTGAGCCAGAGCCAGAGGCCCAGCAGGACCGAGGCCGACCAGATCCAGAGCCAGAGGCCCAGCAGGACCGAGGCCATCCATGTCCAGAGCCAGAGGCCCAGCAGGACTGAGGCTGCCCTGAGCCAGAGCCAGAGGCCCAGCAGGACCGAGGCCGACCAGATCCAGAGCCAGAGGCCCAGCAGGACCGAAGCCAACCAGATCCAGAGCCAGAGGCCCAGCAGGACCGAAGCCAACAAGATTCAGAGCCAGAGGCCCAGCAGGACCGAGGCCGACCAGATCCAGAGCTGGAGGCCCAGCAGGACTGAGGCAGCCCTGAGCCAGAGCCAGAGGCCCAGCAGGACCGAGGCCATCTGGGTCCAGAGCCAGAGGCCCAGCAGGACTGAGGCCAACCAGATCCAGAGCCAGAGGCCCAGCAGGACCAAGGCCAACCAGATCCAGAGCCGGAGGCCCAGCAGGACCGAGGCCGGCCAGATCCAGAGCCAGAGGCCCAGCAGGACCGAGGCCGACCAGATCCAGAGCCGGAGGCCCAGCAGGACCGAGGCCATCCATGTCCAGAGCCAGAGGCCCAGCAGGACTGAGGCTGCCCTGAGCCAGAGCCAGAGGCCCAGCAGGACCGAGGCCGACCAGATCCAGAGCCAGAGGCCCAGCAGGACCGAAGCCAACAAGATTCAAAGCCAGAGGCCCAGCAGGACCGAGGCCGACCAGATCCAGAGCTGGAGGCCCAGCAGGACTGAGGCAGCCCTGAGCCAGAGCCAGAGGCCCAGCAGGACCGAGGCCATCTGGGTCCAGAGCCAGAGGCCCAGCAGGACCGAGGCCGACCAGATCCAGAGCCGGAGGCCCAGCAGGACCAAGGCCAACCAGATCCAGAGCCAGAGGCCCAGCAGGACCGAGGCCGACCAGATCCAGAGCCGGAGGCCCAGCAGGACCGAGGCCATGCATGTCCAGAGCCAGAGGCCCAGCAGGACTGAGGCTGCCCTGAGCCAGAGCCAGAGGCCCAGCAGGACCGAGGCCGACCAGATCCAGAGCCAGAGGCCCAGCAGGACCAAAGCCAGCCAGATCCAGAGCCAGAGGCCCAGCAGGACCGAAGCCAACAAGATTCAGAGCCAGAGGCCCAGCAGGACCGAGGCTGCCCTGAGCCAGAGCCAGAGGCCCAGCAGGACCGAGGCCGACCAGATCCAGAGCCAGAGGCCCAGCAGGACCGAGGCCGCCCTGAGCCAGAGCCAGAGGCCCAGCAGGACCGAGGCTGACCAGATCCAGAGCCAGAGGCCCAGCAGGACCGAGGCCATCCATGTCCAGAGCCAGAGGCCCAGCAGGACTGAGGCTGCCCTGAGCCAGAGCCAGAGGCCCAGCAGGACCGAGGTCGACCAGATCCAGAGCCAGAGGCCCAGCAGGACCGAAGCCAACCAGATCCAGAGCCAGAGGCCCAGCAGGACCGAGGCCAACCAGATCCAGAGCCAGAGGCCCAGCAGGACCGAGGCCGACCAGATCCAGAGCCAGAGGCCCAGCCAGTCCAAGGCTGCCCAGAGCTGGAGCCAGAGCACAAGTCCAGGTTCCGGCAAGACCGAGGTCACCTGGGGACTGAGCCCAAGTCTCAGCAACACACAGACCACCCAGGGCCTGAGACAGAACCCCAGCCCCGGCAGTTAGGCTACTGTCTGAAGGGGCCGCTCGGCCCCTTCACTTCTTGCTGGGCTGCGGGCGATTCTGCCCCTACCACTGGCCACTCAGCAAGGCAGCCTCCTCCAGAGCAATGAGAACCTCAGCCAACATTCCTCTGGTCCCGTGGCTAAATTTATTCCTCTGGTCCCATGGCTAAATTTATTGTATTTGTTCTCTTCGTTTACAAAATTAAAAACTTGAAAAGCCCAGTCCAAGTGGCAACATGAGTCCCTCTGTTCCCAGAGACAGAAGTCTCAGCCTGGCTTTACGATACTGGGACATAGGGTGTGGGGTGGAGGGTTGGGGTGTGGTGCCCGAGCCAGGGCCGAGAGTAACAGACCAGAGAAGGAAGGAGCAGCCACGAGCCACCGTCCCTGAGTTAAAATTCACATTTTAAGAAGGCTCAGGCTGGAGCATGAGGTCAAGGCTCATTGAAGTTCTGGGGCGACCAGCGGTTTCCCTGAGGAAGGAAGCAAAGGCCAAGATGCCCTCAGACCAGTGAAGAGGCCGGGGCCTGCCCTGCCCTTCTGTTTCATGGTAGCCAACAGCCCTCCTCATCTTCATATTGTGCTCTGGGTCCCAGGAGGCACAGGACAAGGGACCCTCTGGCAGAGGCCCCAGGGCTTTCCTTCACGGCCTGGCCAGATAGAGGAAGACAAGGATGCTGCCTGGAGAGTCAGAGGAAGAAGGTGATTCGGGATGCCACAGTCTTGCAGCCATTGGAGGAAAAGAGCTGCTCGTCCTCAGGGAAGAAGGTGGTGCTGTCCAGCACAGCCTGGACGACCTCATCCCTTGGCTCCAGGCCTAGCTGGGCCAGCTCGTTGAGTACACAGTGTTGCACGTGGTGCCTCTGGAGAGGTAGGAAGGGCACCAGGGCATCCAGGAGATGCTCTTCCATGATGCCTGAGCGCCAGAAGCCATCTGCAGGAAGGAGCGATGGGAAGAGGCTGTGCTTCACAGGGATCAGCTGGGCCCTGTCCACCCCCAAAGGAAGGAAGTGCAGGAACGGGGCTGGTCTTAATCCTCCCAGCCACCTTCCAGGCACCAAAGCCTGGGCTGGGAAGTACCGGGTCAGTAGGCAGAGCATCAGACCTGGGAGAGCCTGGCCCACCCCAGGGAGCCCAGCCCATCCCTCCATGTGATCTGGGTGTGAGACCTCAGCCTGGAAACCACCCTGGGGTGGGGTCCTTGGCCGAACTCACGGTTTGGGTTGTCCAGCACGGCCTGGGAGATAACCGGCTCCAGCTCTTGCACGCGGATCTCCTCGCGCTCCCGGCGGCTGCGCCATGCCTCCAACACCAGCTGGTTGATCTGCTCGCTGCCAGTGTTGCTAAAAACCACGGGGGACGCGGACAGTGAGGACAGGATGTGGCCCTTGCTTCCCACGTGCCACCTAATGCGACCTGAGCCTGGGGGCCCAGCTCAGTGCTGGCAGGAGCCAAACCCACTCAAAACACCCCGGGAACCACTTCCCCTCTCCAGAGCTTGTGCCCTTAACCATGACCCCTGGAAGTTCGCCTATATGTGTCATACACTTTAGTTTATAGAACACTTTTAGATCCCTTACCGACTTTCCCTCACCCAGCCTCTAGGAGGACAGTGGGGCATTAAGATTGGCTCTGTTGGGGCTTCCCTGGTGGCGCAGTGGTTGAGAGTCTGCCTGCCGATGCAGGGGACATGGGTTCGTGCCCCGGTCCGGGAAGATCCCACATGCCGCAGAGTGGCTGGGCCCGTGAGCCATGGCCGCTGAGCCTGTGCTCCGCAATGGGAGAGGCCACAACAGTGAGAGGCCCGTATACCGCAAAAAAAAAAAAAAAAAAAAAAAAGAGAAAAAGAAAAGATTGGCCCGGTTTTTCAGAAGAGGAGGTGGGAGCTCAGAGAGGTGAAGTGTTTTGCCTGAGGAAACAAAGCTAGGACTCTTAGAGGTGGGATTGAAACTCTAGTCCTGTTTTTCCCAGGCCTGTGTCCTCTTGGCCACAAAAGAGGGAAAACTCTTAAGCCAGCAGGGTTCCACAAAGAAATGAGGATTAAGAGACTGAGCCCAGGGAACAGTGGGCAGTGGTTAAGAACCTGCCTGCCAATGCAGGGGACACGGGTTCAAGCCCTGGTACAGGAAGATGCCACATGCCGTGGAGCAGCTAAGCCCGTGCGCCACAACTACTGACCCTGCACTCTAGAGCCCGCGAGCTGCAACTACTGAGCCCGCGCCTAGAGCCCGTGCTCCGCAATAAGAGAAGTCACCACAATGAGAAGCCCGTGCACTGCAACAAAGAGTAGCCCCCGCTCGCCACAAATAGAGAAAGCCCGCGCACAGCAACGAAGACCTAACGCAGACATAAATAAATAAATTCATTTATTTAAAAAAGAGAGAGAGAGAGACTGAGCCCAGAATGGGCTTTGAGAATGTCAAAGGGAAGTCAACCACCTTGAATGACAGTGTCACCAGTGAGGGTGTGGGGGACTTTGGGAAAGCCCAGTGGGCCTGGGGGAACAGTATTCTGTTATGGGACCACAGGCCAAGACTGGAGAGCTGAGACCTCTGACGAGTGTCCCTGCACCCTGCCTGCTGCAAGGCCCCACCTGATGAAGATGAAGATGGCTTTGCGATAGTTGGTTCCATAGACAACCCAGGAGGAGCCCAGGAAAGGTCTCAGGACCTCTATCAGGCCTGGGGCCATCTTGTCCATCTCATCGAAGAGGAAAAGAGAGCGGCTGCAGGCAGTGAGGTTTCCCTGGACCCAGCTCTTCAGATCCTTCTGTGGGAGAAAGGCAAGAGTATGAGGGTGTCTGGAGATGCTCCCCCAATCCCAGATTTCTTCCCAAAGCAAGAATTAATCTTCCCAGGAATATATGGTCTCCCAGAGAGTACCAATCCCTGAATAGGACTGATGGTGAAACTGTGGCCCAGAGAGGGGCAGAGACTTGTCCAAGCTCACACAGCAAGTCAGCAAGAGAACAGGGACTCAGACCCAGACCTCTCACCTGCCTTTTCAGGGCTCCTTCCCGGACACCTACTGCTTTCTAAAAAAAATGGGGAAGGCCCCTTCCTGCTCCCTGAACATTCCCAACAGAGTTGACAACTGAAACAGATTAGCCTGGAAAGTACCTTGCAATCAACAACAGTAGTAAGAGCTAATTGGATTTCCTGATTGCTTACTCTGAGTCTCAAATTGGAGCTAAGGGCTTTACAGAGAGAAGATAATGCAGACTGTCTGACAAAGGTAAGTGCTCAATGAGTAACACCTGCAATTCTATAAGCCCACGTGCCTCACAACAACCCTGGCAGGTAGGTGCCACTACTGGCCCCCAGGAATTAAATCAAGAACTCCCTGCCGGGTGGTACCACCCCAAGCTTTGTTCAGGGTGGGTCCTGAGGGGTGAGGCTTCAACTGGCTGTGTGGCCTGGAGCAAGTGATTCCCCTCTCTGGGCTGAGGACTCACACCTTCCCTAGGGTCCGGCACTCGACAGTGCAGGCGGATGGTGGTCCAGGACAAAACCAGCCTACCTTGTAGCGCTCCAGGTGGCCGGGGTTGGGGAAGTGGATGACCGGGGAAAAGTGGTGCACATGGGGGCTGCGGAGACCACCCCGGAAGAGGTGGTGTGCCAGCAGGGAGGTGACATAGGACTTGCCGGTGCCAGTCCAGCCATGCAGAGAGAGGACCAGTGGCTTGGTGGGGGATGGATCCTGCACGAAGGCCTTCAGTGCCTTCACCACCAGCGCCCTGGCCAAATGCTGGCCCGCCAGGTGCTGTGCCAGGTCACACTCCAGACCTAGGGCCACAAGGACAGTGTCAGAGCTGAGGACACACACCCGCCACGGAAGAGCTCCAGAAAGGAAGTCGTGTCTGGAACCTGGTCTGGGGATCCGCGTTCTGGGTCGTTTTCACAGGCTGTCTGCGGAAAGGAGTGCGGCCCTTGGGGTCTCGGCCGCAAGAGTCACCCTCAAGCCTGACTCAGCTCAGCAGCGCCCCCACCAGATGGCCCTCTGGATTGCGCTCAGCCCTCAGTGGGCACGAGCTGTCAAGAGGGTCTGCCCAAGACTCCCGCCCATCTCCAAGGCAGGCGTCTTCCTTGACGGCCAGTCCAGTGCGGAGGTCTAAACTTCCCCCCAAGGCCCTGCTGTCAAAGGCCTCTCACCATCCTGGCAGGGCTCTGCCTGGACCCCAAACAGGCATCCCCAAACCCTCGCCCCAAGTCCCGTGCCCCAGGCTCTCAGGGTCCCTCGAAGCCGGGCCCACTTCCGACCCTGGCCGTCCGGAAGTCTGGGGGGTCCCACCCTCGGTTCTACTCTCCAGGTCCGGCGCCGGCGCACCCCCGAGGTCCGAGGGCTCCCCGGTCCGCCGGCCGCTCCGGTCCGGGCGCCCGCGGCTGCTCACCCTGGAAGTCGGGCCGGAAGTCACATTCGCAGAAGGCGCCGAAGTTGCAGCGCAGCGAAGTCAGGTCCCAGGCGGCGGCCGCGGCCGAGACAAGCCCGAGCAGCCCGAGGAGCGAGCCCCAGGGCCGGCAGCCGCGCCTCACAGCCGCCATCCGGGTGAGACCAGAGCTGGGTCTGTGGCCGCCCACCTCCTCTCCCGAGAACTACAACTCCCGAAATGCATCGCTCCGCGGCAGCCACGGCCTGTGGCCTACAACTCCCGGCTCCCTTCTCTCCCCTCTCAAAGGCCCGCCCGGTCTTCCCTCTGCAGGCCCGGAAGTGGCCTCCAGGGGGAGCCCGCGAACCGTCCAATCCAGGACTTTGGGCTGAGTTTCCATGGCCACGGTAACTAGGGGACCATCACAGTAGCTCCGAAAGAATAATAAATGAAGGATTATGACCACAAAGGGTGACATAATAATTGTAGCAAAAACTTGTGCGGCACCTTACACCTTGCAAAACACCTTTTCTGTGCTCTTTTTTTCTTTTATATGATTAAAGAGCGCTAATAGCTTTTGGTGAGCACCTACTATGTACCGTTAACGTTAGGTGCCTTATATATCTTATGATAACAGTACCTGTCATATAGAGGAATGGTGATATTTCAGTGAGGTACAGGCACGTGAAGTGTTTTGGCTCACAAAATAATCAATAAATGATCACTGAAAATACATTATGGAACTTCTCTGGTGGTCCAGTGGTTAAGACTCCGTGCTTCCACTGCAGGGGGCGCGGGTTAGATCCCTGGTCAGAGAACTAGGATCCCGCATGCCGCATGGCGTGGCCAAAAAAAATCCATTATGTATGAAGCATGGCAGTCCCTTACCTAGCAGCTACTATGCATTGAGTGCTTTAACAGCAACCCAAAGGGATCAGTTCTGTTACTGTCCCCATTTTATTGAGGAGGAACTTAGGGCCCAACAGGGCCCCCTTATCCAACACCACCCAGCTAGTGAACTGGGCCCAAGTCTGGCTGCTGCTGAAGATCTAATGCACTGTGTCATCCATCCTCTGTTGGTCAAAGGATTCATAAGGTAAAGGACCCCAGTAGTATCAAATTCAGTGAACAGGGTCCCCAGGCCTCCAGCCTGGCCTGGAATCATGCTGATCCACATTGCCTACCTCCCCTACCTATGAAAACAAGACAACTGCTTTCATGGCCCTCCTCAAAGATTTCCTGCGTCACCCACCTGACACACACACACACACACACACACACACACACACACACACGAAGACTTCTGGGGCCACGTTTCAAAACTTGAAAAGAAATTAGTAGTTCCCACTGTTGAGAAAAGGAAAGAACTCCAGGCGAGGACACCCAGGTTCCAGCCTTCCTCATTCTGCTGCTGTGACCCAGGGCAAGTCCCTTCTCCCTCCAGTTCTGTTTTCCTGAGGGGAGCTGGAATCTTAGATTTCATAAAGCCCTTCCACCCAAACATCTAGGATCCTGGGTTGTACATTTGTGGGATAATTTGCTGTGGCTCCTGAGGCAGGGGATGGGGAAGGAGCAGGGCAGGTCAGTATTTCTCCTACTGGCTGGAATTAGCTGTTGATCTCCCTTCTGGTCTGTGAGCTCCCCCAGGACAGGGACTGGGTTTTAAGAATTGGCTGTACCTCTGGATCCTGGTACAATCTGGAATGTTTCAAGTGCTGAATAAGTATCTGTTGAATGAATTTTTCCACCTTTCACCTGAGAAAAGACACTTCCTTCTACCCCAAAGCCCCCTGAGAGACAGAAGAAAGAGTCATAAAAGTTTATTATATGAAAGAAAGAACACGGCTTCTGTACATCTATTTACAGAACAGACAGATGTATTTACAGCCAGAGGGAGGCATTGGTGTCAGTGAGGGGGCGGGGGCAGGTGCCTGGAGAAGAGTGAGGAGGTGTGAGAAGCCTCCCGTGGCTCAAATACAGGGCACCTCAGCAGGAAGGGGAGAAGCAGAAGCTGGAGGGAGAAACAGGGGTTCCAGTTCTTCCTGAAGGAAAACTTGGTGAGTGAGTAGCAGGTGGGATGGAGCCCAGAGTCCACGTAGGCCCCTGGAGGTGCAAGGGAGATCCTGGAGTTGAACCCAGAACGTTCTCGGGCTGATCACAGTGTCCCTGGGGTGCTCTGGGGAAAGGTCTGTGCCCTTCTGTCCCTGTTGCTGCCCGCAGCCGCAGAGGGGAAGGGTACATGGGGGTCACAGCTCGCTAGAGCGGACGGCAGGCTCCAGTTTGTGGGACAGGGCAGTGAGGACCTTGTCGAACTTCTCATAGCGCCGGGCCTGGCTGCTGCTGGCGCCCTGGCTGCCCCAGAGGAGGCGCATCTGGAACTCGGTGCTGAACACCTCGAGGAGCTCTGGCCGGGCCTGGAACCCTGCAGGGTGGGGCACAGGGGTCAGGGAACCACCATCCAGCTGCGGAGGCTGGGACTCCTGCTTGGAGCCACCACACGCCTCAGGGCCTCATTCCAAGGGACCTCCCCCCACCTCCACCAGGGATCCCACGAGGTTTGCTGATGAACACGACCAAGCAGTTTAGCACCCAGTCTTTGTCCTACTATTTGCAACATATAATTTAAAAATGACTAGAAGATAAAATATTAAAATTAATTTGGGGGCTTCCCTGGTGGCGCAGTGGTTGAGAGTCCGCCTGCCGATGCAGGGGACACGGGTTCGTGCCCCGGTCCGGGAAGATCCCACATGCTGCGGAATGGCTGGGCCCGTGAGCCATGGCCGCTGAGCCTGCGCGTCCGGAGCCTGTGCTCCGCGACGGGAGAGGCCACAACAGTGAGAGGCCCATGTACCAAAAAAAAAAAAAAAAAAAAAAAAAAATTAATCTGGGGGGGATTTTTCTTTTCCCTTTTGTATTTTTCTGTAAATTCCAAAATTTTTCCTAAGAAATGTGTATATATTTTGTAAGTAAATGTAAAAAAGTAGTTTCTTTTTTGTCCTTTCTGAAGAAGAAAGGCAAGAAAGACACATGCCAGATGCTCATGGCATTTACCTCCAGGTAATTGTTGGTGATTTGTTTTATCTTGGTTTTGCTCAGCTGTTATTTCCAATTGGTCTACAGAGAACATTTGTGACTTAAATACTGCCTAGAAAAGTAAAAGGTGGATTATCTGAAGACGCTATCTCTCTGCTCCTTCCACAAGGAGGAGTTCTACTTTTTTTAAAATTAATTTATTTTATTTTATTTATTTTTGGCTGTGTTGGGTCTTTGTTGCTGTGCGCGGGCCTTCTCTAGCTGCGGTGAGCGGGGGCTACTCTTTGTTGTGGTGTGCGGGCTTCTCATTGCGGTGGCTTCTCTTGTTGTGGAGCACGGGCTCTAGGTGTGCAGGTTTCAGTAGCTGTGGCTCGTGGGCTCTAGAGCGCAGGCTCAGTAGTTGCGGGTTTAGTTGCTCCGTGGCCTGTGGGATCTTCCTGGACCAGGGCTCGAACCTGGTCCCCTGCATTGGCAGGTGGATTCTTAACTACTGCGCCACCAGGGAAGCCCAGGAGTTCTACTTTTTGACTAGACTGTGAGCTCCTTGAAGGCAGGGCAGGTCTGCCTCAGCCCCAGGGCCCCAGGCCGAGTGCTTTGTAAACAACCTTGTAAAGTAGGCCTGTTAGGATGCCCACCCACTTCACAGATGAGAATGCTGAGGCTCAGAGAAGCTAAGATACACAGCTATGGTGCTCTTTGAATCATCTCTTTGTTGCACCCAACCTGGTGCCTGCCACTAACAACTGCTTGTCAGACTGCTGAATAAGTGAAGAAAAGGGGTGAGAAAAAGAAGTCAGGGATACATGCAGGAAAGAGGGATGGAGAAATGTGAAGGGGTGTTTGGAGGAGAGGGGAGAGCAAGTCACGTGGAGGGAGGCCCAGGCTGGCAGGATCAGTGGCGGGATCGCCCGCAGCTGTGACCCATGACTCACCCTGCAGCTTGACCTCGGCATTGGTGTGATACAGGCCGCCGTGGTGTGCCACGGTGCGGGCAGCCTCCAGGTGGGCCAGCACCACCTCCACGCCGTGCTCTGTGCTGCCCCAGGGCTCGGGGCCCTCGGCCGGGGCGGAGTCACACTCCAGCAGAGTGATGAGTGGCAGCACGTGAGGAAATGTGGTGTTGCTCAGCGGCGGGCCTTCTGCAGGGAGGGACACACGGTGCTTAGAGGTCTCCGAGGGCCCAGCCATCCACCACAGTCCCAGAAACCGGGGATGTTTTAGGGGAAAGGGGCTGCCTGAGGTCCCAGAGAGAGCACCCAGGGATTCTGACTCCTAAGACAAACCCTTCGGATTCCTCCAGCTGAACCCACTGCAGCCTTGGCCGAGCTCAGGGGCTGAGGCTGGACCTGGACGTGGCATACACGGTTGCCAGATGCAGAAAGTGAGTGCGGGAACAGCCTGCACAAAGCTCAGTCAAGCCCTCATCATCTTCCCCACGGGGAGAGTCTTTGCTGGCCCAGAGAGGGCTGGAACCTGTCCAAGGTCACGTAGCAAGGTGGGAGAGGTACCTTTGCCTTCATTGAGGCTCTTGAGAAATGGCTTGAGCTTCTTCTCGTAGAGGATGGCTCCCTCCGTGTGTCGCTGCCGCAGAGTCACCCATGTCTGCTCCAGCCGGGCAATCTGGGGAGACCAGACTGTGAGCGACCGGCCAGGGAAGGGGCCTGCTGGGGCCACAGGCCACTCTGCCCAGCGGACACCCAGATGTGGGATAATAATTATTAGTATAGTCACCATTCATGAATCTGGGACAGTGCTGACTGCTTTTCACACGTTTCCCATGAAGCTCTCCCAACAACCCATTTTACAGATGAGGGAACTAAGGCTCAGAGAGGCGAATGACTTGCCCAAGGTCATTCCAAAAATAAGTGGCAGAGCTGGGAGTTGAGCCACTGCTCTGGGATCCTGCTGTCACTGTTGACGAGGCAAAGGAGAGGAAGTGTAGTGTGGATGAGGTCCGGGCTGTGAAATTAGACAGACCTAGTTTGAATCCCAACTTTTTCGGCCTTTGAATGTGACTTTAGGCAAGTACTGCTCTGCCTCAGTTTCTCCATAAGTGAAATGAGAACAGTAAAGGCACTCCCTTCATGAGATTTTTTTTGAGGAACTGGTGCTTCTAAAGTACTCGATGTAGCGCCTAGCATATAGTCAGTGCTTGCTAAATGAGTGCCGTTTTATATTTATTCTTTAAACTCATATAATGCTCCTCATTCATTTTACAGGTAGGGAAACTGAGAGCAGGGAAAAGGGAAGACTTTGTCTGGGAGCAGGTCAGCACTTAAAGGACTCAGTGCTCCCAGTTACCCTGTCACCAATGCTGCCTAGAAGGTCACAAAGTTCTTCCTGATTCAATATACAGCTATCCCAAAGGAACACATCCTAGGGCTCCTCCGGACAGAGACTAGCTTATGCCCAGCTCTATGTGGGTCCCTCAGTACCTGGGCCATATCCAGGGCGCCCATGACTGCAGCGAAGCTGAACATGTTTCCCATGGTCCCCCGAAGCTCGGCCGCCAGCTGGATGGTCTTGTGCAGAAGAGCTGCCCGCTCCTCAGCGGAGCCCGTGCAGCCCAGGATGTCCACGGCCAGCATGATGGACATGGTGTGGAACCTGTCGGAGCAGCCAGGTCAGAGGGGCGGGGCCAGGGACCTAGGGTTGGGGGTCTTTGTGGTTGAGAGCTGAGGGGCGGAGGGCAGAGCCAAAAGCGAGAGATTGTAAAGGGTCAATGAGATTAGGGGGCGCGGCCAGAGTGAAGAGAAGCAAAGTTAAGGGCTTCTGATTGGTCAGTATAAGTCAGGGGGCGGGGCCAGAGGCCCTAGAGCGCCAGGCTGAGAGGCTTGTGACCGATCAGCGGAAATCATCGAAATCATCTGGTAAAGCTGTTCTAAGAAAGAAAAGGAGAGAAGCCAGAGCTGATGAGAGGGCCAAGGCTCACAGATTGTGATCGGTCAAGAGGATGCAAAATGTGAATTCGGAGATAAAGGACTCGGTCTTTGGGAAACCAAGATTACTTGGAGCTGGATATGGAGAAGGAGCGATTGGTCAATGGGATAGGGGGCGTGGCCAGAACCCCTGGGAGCCGGGGTGAGAGACTGTGATTGGCCAGCCAGCCACAGCGAAGGGCCGCGCGGTAGCCCAGGGGGTTCCCCGTGAGTCGCCTTACCTTTCCAGTAGGTCTAGTCGTAGCTGCCGGCCATGGGGAAGAGTGAGCAGCTCCATGCCCCAGCGGACTCCCATTAGGGTCTGCATCTCCTTGGTAACGCCCAGTATCCTAGCAACCTACAAGGACGCCCAGAGGGCTGATTAATTTTCTGTCACGGCTAGCTCAAGCCATCTGGGAGTCAGGGAGCTTTATCTTGGAGGGCAGCCTGGCTGGGAGGCTGGGTTTGAATTCCAGCTCTACTGCTAACCCTCTGACATGGAGCAAAATGAGCCTCATTCTCCCCATCTGTGAAACGCGGGATAAATGGGAAAATGCCCAGAGGTGTCTGACATGGGGCAGAGGTGCCCAGGACACCCTTATTCCAGAAGGCAAACCTGAGGTCCGGCAGGGAAAGGGCTTGTCCAAGGTCACACAGTGGGCCTAGACCCCAAGGCTGCTCCCTTCACGCCTAGCACTCTTCACAGAGCTACCTCTCAGCACTGTTTCTTTTCTTGCTTCTTGAGCTCAGAGACCAGTGCAACCAAGCAGTCAGTGCCCTCCGGCCACAAAGTTCAGAGAGAGGAACTGAGACTGAGAACAAGTCAGGGTCCTTAGATGGTCAAGATCCATTCAAAGCAAAGGCCCAGGCATTCACAACTTATGGACCTAGGCAATGAGTTTTGTCCACTAGGGGGGGTGGACACGGGAAGTCGGGCCTGTTATATTCCCTGGACCAGCCAGACTGACTTTCACCAGGCTCAGAAAGTGTCCCAGGCAGCCAGACGCCACTGGCTTTCAGGACTCCTCGGTTCCAGTGCCAAACTGACATCTGGAAGAAGCAGGAATATCTTGGTTTTTGCTTTTTTTAAAGGAGAAAATTGGGGCCCAGTTAAAGGGATTAGTCAGAGTCACACAGCAAGTGAAGGATGGCCATGAAGTCAGAATCCAGGCCCATTCGCTATACTTGGGAATTTGGGGCCAGCTCCTCACCACCCTGACCCCTGTCCCAAAGCCAGAGGATGGAGGTGCTCCTCCTGCCCCAGTGTGCACCCAGCACCTACCAGGCAGTCAACCTTGGTGACATGCTGGGCCAGCGTCCGGGCATCGACCTCTGCGAGCAGCTCCTTGACTTTATGCAGGAGGCCCATCTCCAGTGGCCGGTTATCTTTGGGGATCAGTAGTGACTGGAAGGTAGCCGGGTTGAAGGAAGAGGTGGCTTCCACGATGGGGACTGTGAAGGTCCTACCCCAGTCCCCTTCGGGGGCCCCATTTTCTGACAGTTCCTTAAGCCTCTCCCCATAGCTCCTGGCCTGGCGGCTGGAGGCCTCGGCTGCTGCCCACTCTCGGCTGCCACGGACAGGAGGCTGCAGCTGGCAGTAATGGCCAGAGTCCGGGTCGCTGTAGCTGCTGAGCGAAGGTGATGGGGAGGCCTCGCAGCGGGTGTGGGGGGGGCTGGAGTAAGGGCCCTTGTCCGACTCCCCGGCACTTCCAGGACACAGCTGGGGTTCACTGGAGCGGCGGGTGACAGGGGAGGCAGGCAGCGCTGTGGCTGAGGGGGCGGCAGGGGCGGTGTGGACACGGGTCACTGCAGGGAGATAAAGAGAGAGGACTAGTTTCCATGACTCCCCACGCAGTGAGGTTCCCCCACCCCCTTCCCAAAGGACAGGCTCCATCCACCCTACTTGGGTGACAGCCCCACCTCCCTGGACCCAGGCCCAGCCCAGCAGACTCTGGCCCACTGACCAGCTCTCAGTGGTACTCTGAAATGACCTGGAGCCCAGGAGTCTCACTTTCCTACCCTAAGGCTGCTATAGCCTTGGGGAACGACGGAGCTACTTGAAGGAGCTTTCCGTGATTCAGAAAAGCTAAGCACTTGCTGGAGTTCATCGTATGGAATTATTTCTCAACGAATTAGTAATAATGATTTATTGAGTACATGTGTCCTGGGAACTGGTGACATGCTGGAGATATACCAGTCAAAACAGTAACCATCATCCAAAATTAGAGGTGATGTTTATTGAGCTCTTACTGGCTACGAGATCCTTCTCTGCACGTTAGTCCGTTTAACCCTCTCAACATCCTGTGCGTCAGTACTTTTATGATCCCCATTCTCCAGATGAGAAAACGGAGGCTCAGAGAGGCCAGCTGACCTGCCTGAGGTCACCCAGCCAGCAAAGCATAGAGCTGGGATTTAAAACCAGGTGTTAAATCCTCACTCCTGGGTACTTCCCTGAGCCGCGTTGCTTAGAAATTGTCCGATAAATAATTTGTGGCAAGGCATTTTAACGTTTACACCCAAGGGTGTTGTTTTGAAGGCAAGTTGGCAGTTATGACAAGCTGGCAGGCCCGTGTTTAGAGAAGAATTTGTGACAACCCATATAGACAGCAACATGGCAACAGTGTCTCCCAGCAAAGGTTCCTCCCGGGATGCACCTCTGTCTGCGAGCTTTTCCTGCCAGGTGGGCAATATGCAGTATGGCCTGTTGAAAACACTTGTTTTCTTCCAGAAATGAACTAGTGGCATGTTTCAACAGTAGAAATTTTCTTTGTATTTAAAAAAGCACAGCGCTCTGTGCTTCCTGCTCAATTTTGCTGTGAATCTAGAACTTTTCTGAAAAAGTCTATTTAAAAGACTAAAGCAAGCATGACGAGTCCGGTTTGAGCCCACCATTTGGAATCCAGGACGCATTAAGTCCCAGCCGATGCAGGGCCTGGCAGAGCACCACACACGGAGGCACTTGACCAATGGGGGCTGAGTGTTGCTGACCACACGCACTTCACAGCACTGGAGCCAGATTCAGTAACATTCAGGAGAATGCACTGGAAGCCACATGCACAGCGCCTGGTACCCGACAGGGACTCAATGAGTCGTTGTAGAATGAACAAGCCATGGATATGTTTTGCACGTCAACATCGATAGTTCTGCTGGCAAGTTTTTAGTGTCAACTCTTGCAGGGCATTGCTCTCAGAAAAGAGGTAGAAACACACATGATCACACACTATACCAGAAGTCGTCAAAGATAGTGCACGCATGCGCACACAAGGCTACTCCCACCAGATCCCCCCACCTGCCCCAACCCCCTCCGCTGGACGTACCGGTACTATAGGCGGGGGAGCTGGGGCTCTCAGAGATGGGGGACACGGGAGAGTGCAGGTCTGGGATCTGGTCCATGCTGAGTGCACAGTTGCGGATGGATTCCCGGGGGTGGGGCAGTGATGTGCTGTGGAGCAGACACCTTCATGAGCAGAGATCCCAGAGGTCAGGGTCCTCAGCTAGTATTAGGACCCCACCTCTGCCTCCGTCCAAGATCTGCTGAACTTCAAAGGCAGAAAAGGCTTGGAGATTATCAAGTCCAACCTCCCAACTGACAGGTACAAAAACTAAAGCCCAGAGGAGGAAAGGCTTGTGCAGTCCACAACCTGCACAACTGTTCTCTTCCCTGGGAACCTTGCCCCCAACTTGCAGAACAGTCTGGGGAGAGGGGCTAGCAGGAAAGGTGGGCAGACCAAGGGAGCCAGGCCCACCAGCCTGGCCCCTCCTCACTGCTCCCATACTATACCCAGGATGCCTTGGGCACACATGGCCTGTGGATCCTGGCACCGTTTTGATCACTGGTTCCAAACCACAGGCCAAGTGGCTACTCCCCACAGGGTATCCAACCAGTGATTCCTTGGCTGACAGCACCCAGCCCAGGCCCAGGGAGATGGGACCTATCCAAGTGCTGGTGGCACAGGATGGCAGGTCTTGCTGCAAACAGCCAGGGAGGCCATAGAAATTAGGGGCACAGACCTCGGAGTTGAGGGCCTGGGTTAGAATCTGGGTCCTACCACTCTCTAGCAAGCGGCTGCCCCTCTCCAAGCCTATTTCCTCATCTACAAAGTGGGGGCATGGACAGAAGCCGCCTCCCAGGGGGACGTGGGAGTCACTGAAGTTGGGTGCAAGAGCACCAGGAGAGGGCCAGGCACACAGTAGGGCCTCAGGAACGATTGGCTGCTGTGGCTTTTCCTGGGATCAGTGCCTGGTGTCACCTAGCCCCGGACAACTGGGTGTCATCAAAAATGTCGCTGAGAACATTCCATTCCCTGTGCAATGGCTTGCATCCTGCAAAGCCCTCTGCCCTGATGCCCACCTTGGCCTAGTTTGGTGGGGTGGGGTGGGCTGGCAACAAGGACCAGGCCCCTGCCTGGGACAGGACAGCACCCAGGGCTCCCCGCTAGGCCAGAGAGGGCTTTCTGAGTGAGGGCCTTTTATAGGTAGGAACACGGAGGCAAGAGAGGAGGAATGCCAGGGCCAAGGGTGCACAGCCAGTTGCCGCAGAGCTGGGATGGCAACCTGCGCTCCAGACTTCTACTCAGCACAGCCTGAGCTTCCTCCTGTCCTTCCCCACACACCAAGGCTCCAGGGCAGTCATAGCACCTCAGACCCGTGTGACTGGGCCTCCCCTTTCTCACCAGTACTCTCATTACCAACACGCCCATTTGACAGATGGGGAGCCTGAGGCCTAGCATAGGTTCTCACTCACCTGGCGGGGCAGCCATCACTGCGGGTGACCTTGTCGGCGGTGAGCCCGTCAGTCATGGTGACGCTGCGCCGCTTCACGTGGCTGCCCTTGGGGCCTGAGGGGCTGGCGGGGCTGGCAGCCTTGCCACCGCCCTGGCCCAGGCCGTAGCAGGCCTCCAGGTAGCGCAGCGGGAAGGTGCGGTTGACGGGGCAGTAGATGATGGCGCCACTCTGCTCTGACACAGCCTTGCGGCTGCCCACGTGATACCGCACAAGGGCCGGCACGTGGTCGAAGCTCTCCTGCTCGAACAGGTACTGGATGTGGGTGTAGCTCTCACCCGCCTTCACCACAACCTTGTTGATCTTGAAGTGCAAGGCCTGGTTGCGCCAGCGGCAGGTGAGCACATAGTCGCCCAGGCTGGTGAGCGAGTCCCGGATGAGGAAGTCACCATTGCGCTGCACCAGGGTCTCGGAGACCTGCGGGAGGCAAGGGTCAGGCTGGGGCAGGGCAGGGGCAGAGAGGGCCAGACCCAGGATCTGGGGGACACAGTGAACACAGATAGCTGAAGCTTGGGAGTTGCACCCTCTGACCCAGATTCAGAGGGTGCAACTCAGCCAGAGGCCCTGGGTCCGGGAAACAGAGGCTCAGGCATGGGAGGACATAACACCCTGGGATGGGGGTCGCCATGATCTGAAACTCAGGTCTCAGACCTACTCCTTCTCAGATCTCACGTTGGGCAGAGTGGATTCTCAATCCTCATTCCTCCTAACACCCAGTGCTCTGGCACATCTCTGGGCCTTTGTACCTCAAGCTACTTTCTCGGCCTGGAACATCCTTCCCATCCTGCCCACCTGGTGAACTCCTATCCGTCTCACAATGGCCTCTCTCCTCAGCACCCCTTCCTCGGGGCAGCTCACACTCCCTGCTGGGTGCTCCTTTCTTGCACTTCTCCCACTGGGCTCTGACGGTCTGCCTGCCTGTCAACCCCTACCCTGGGATACCAGCCCTCAAGAGAAGCCACCACCTATCTTATATCTGCATCCTTGGTGCCCAGCACAGGACCTGACAGAGCTGATACTTGACAAAGATTTACAGCATGAATGTAAAAGGGAACAGATGACTATTAGCCTCAGCCCAGAAATTCAACTTTGTCAAAATTGAGTAGCCTAAGGACTGATATGCACTGACCAAACACACAAGAGGCTGATGTATAGACCTATAACAATAACAGTAAAAATAATCGTAGTAATAATAACCACCACCACCATAAAGGACAATGTTCATTGAGCTCACTGCATGTCAGACATCGTGTTAAGAACTTCACATGCACTAGTTCATTTAATTCTCACAACCAACCTTTAAGGTAGGCACTATTATTATCCTCCATCTTATAGATAAGGAAACTGGGGCTCAGAGAGGTGAAGTGACTTGTTCAAGGTCACACAGTCAGTAAATGGCAGAACTAGACCTCATCCAAGGCTACTCTGATTGAACCCACCAAGCAATAGTCAGAGCTTCTCTGGTCAGAGCTTCTCTGGGCTGGGGCTGGCCGAGGCGGTGGGTCTAGGGCTGAGGTCCCAGCTCAGGGCCTGCTCACCTCACGGGGGATGCGGCCATGGTACCAGGCGTGGCTGCGGAGATCTGTGCTGCTGAGTTTGAGCTCTTCCTCCAACTCTTTGTGCAACTTCTCAGGCGATGAGTCCAGGATGTACTTCTCCTTGGAGAACTGGGCAGGAGACAGCAAAAGTTGGCATCCAAACTGAAGCCCCTTCCTCCTTCCCTCCCAACCTCCACCACCCCAGGTGAACTCATTCCATCCTGGGACCCTGGGAACACTTAGGCACAGATCCTCACGCAGGAGTCCCTATCCCAGCAGGAGTAACGGAATCTCAATTAAATCCACCAAAAAGTGCCTACTGTGTTCTAGGCTCTGAACTATGTGCCAGGGTAGATAAGTCAATAAATGAACCTGTCCTCAAGGAAGCTCCTAGTCTAAGAGGGGAGGCAAAAGTGACATGAGCATTTGAGGGACTTCCCTGGTGGTCCAGTGGTTAAGAATCCGCCTTCCAATGCAGAGGACACAGGTTCGATCCCTGGTCAGGGAACTAAGATCCCACATGCCGCAGGGCAGCTAGGCCACGGGGCAACTAAGAGCGCGCTTTAGAGCTTGCGTGCCACAACAAGAGAGCCCGTGCGCTGCAACTACTGAGCCCGCATGCCACAACTAGAGAGAATCCTGTGCGCTGCAACTAAGACCTGACGCAGCCAAATAAATAAATAAATATTTTTAAAAAGCGACATGAGCATTTGAGGTCAGCACCACAACACTGGACAGCGGCAAAGAGCCGACTAGCTTTTCAAAGGGAGGAGATGAAGTCTGGGCCAGGTGGAGTGGTCCAGGAAGACTTGCTGGAGGAGATGGCAATCACAAACACTCATTCTGCACCAAAGACACCAAACTGATCTTGAAGTGGAGGGAGGGAGGATTTCTAAACGTATATAACACAGCAGGTACCCAGGCAAAAGCATGGACAAAAACAGGGCTGAATGTACGAGGATACATTCTGGGACAGTGACTTATACGGGCATCGGGGAGGCAGCTACAAACAGGGTAGTAGAGCACCCCCCTGCCTAAAGACACCTGTGATGTCCTCTACAGTTCCCAAAGCCCTTTCTTCCTTGCTGTCTCAAGCAATCCTTGCTAGATGGGGAAACTGCAGCCCAGCAGGGAAGCCCAAGGTCACTCACTGGAGATAATGCTCAGGACCCCCCCTTCCACCTGCCCAAGGGGGAGATTCCTGGTTTCCTGGTTACTGTGGCCTGGGGTTGGAGGCCTAAGAACAGGGGGAGGGGAGCCCCTGCTGCCAGGTGTGCCCCCACCATGAAGCCCAGTCCAATCCTGGCTGTCTTGTGAGTTCCCCAGGCCTCAGTTTCTTCCTCTGTAAAATGGGAACAATTGCAGAACCTGCTTCACAGGATTGCGAGGATGAAAGGAGACAATACTCCAGAGCACTGCAACTAGCCCACAGATGTCCTTGTCACTGCCAGAACATGTAACATTGCTTCCTCTCCCTTCCCCCAATTCCAGACCGCAATGATGGCTGGTCCAGGACAGATAGATATGGCCCAGACCTGGCCAAGCAGCAGGACAGATGAAGGGGGGCACTAAAGGGCAGTCTCTCCCCAGGACCTGCTCCCCACCAGGGTCCAGCGTCCTCTAGTCCAGTCCCTGCCTCCTCTGACCTTTCACAGTTCTCAGAGCCTAACCCTGCTGCTCCATTCTCCACCCCTCTGCTCCCACTGCCTTGATTTACCTCAGTCTACACTGCTGCCAAGACATCCTGGTTCCCAGCTTCAGAGATATCTAGAGTCTCTGACTCCATTATTTCAACACTGAACCTCTACTCTGGGACAGGTCCTGTGCCAGGGGCTGAGCCCAAGGTCATCAGGACAGGTGGCCTCTGTCCTGGGGGAGCCACACAGATACTGACAAGCAACCCCAGGATCTCTGGATGTTCAGAGATGCACAGGGAGCTCCAGGAGCAGATGAGCATGTCCCTCCTCATCTGGTCAGGGAGTCCCTGAAGAGGTGACATCTCCACTGAGGCCTGATGGAGCCAAGCAAAAGCATCAGGGTGGGGACAGGCAGGTGGGCAGGAAAGAGCTCTGGGAAGACAGTGGCAGAGTCAGGGCCCTGTAGGCAGAGCCAAGGCCCTGGGGGCGGGAGGAGAAGCTTCGAAAGGGCTGGGGGTGGCAGGGGCAGGCGCGGCAGGGCTGTGAGGCTGCCTTGGGGAGCTGGGGTTTACCCAGAGGCCACAGCAGAGCTGCAGAAGGTTTCTAAAGTGTTGGGGCAGGTTCCATCCACTGCGTGGAGATGGCCTAGTGTTTTCCAGGCAATGGCAGGGGAGGGTGGGGTGTGGGGATGGGAATTGGGGGAAGGGTGTTTACACAACCATTGATCCCGTGTGGGGAAGAGGGCGGAGGGGTCAGAGAGGATTCCAGGTAGAGAGCCTGGGAGGACAATGAGACACTCTCCAAGGTGGGCAAGGCTGGGGCAGGAGCAGCTTGGGGATGGGCCCATACAAATTTGGGCTTTGAGGTACCTGTAGGGCTCTGGCGACCGATGGTGGGAGTGGGTGATGGAGATGGGTGCTCCAGAAAAGGCAGGGCCTGAGAATGGGGATTCTGTACATCCCCCGCCCAGGGTAGAAACCAATACCCCAGAAAGGCAGGGAGGTCCGGGGTGAACTGAGATTAGCTAACTCTGATACCTACACTCCTCCATGGGGTTCCCTATTCTTCAGGGTCCTGGCCCCTCCCCTATACCACACCACACCCTGGAGAGGGAAGAGTGGAAGTCACAGGGGAGACACCTCATTGACAAAGAGCATGCAATTGAGAAGTTGCCCCAGTTCCACAGCTGGAGCAAGGGGGACAGGGGGCAAAGAAGGGGAGGGGCTGTGGTAAAGAACCTGGCTTCGAGACTCTGCCTGCCACTGTATGACCTTGAGCCAATCAGTTTCCCTTTCTGGGCCTGGGTAGCTTCATCTGTAAATGGTGGGTGGGAGACCGGGCTCCACTTTTCCAACCATAATCAATGGTCAGGGAGAACCTGGAGGGCCAAACTTGGTCCTCCCACACACCTGAGGTTAGGGAACCCTAGGGTCTCTGTGATTCCTCACCTTCGACCCGGGGGTCCCTAGCTCCCAAGGAGGGTGGGTGCTGGGGCGCGAATGCAGCATCCCTGCTCCCGCTGCACTGCTATTGGCCAGAGATGATCTCACCGCCTCCCGGCCTGCGAGCGCCTGATTGGCGGGTGCGGGGATGCTGCGCTCAGCCGCCGGCGGGGCAGTCATTCAGGCGGGCTCGGAGCGTGTGTGAGCCTGGGGGAGCGCAGAGGTGATGCGCTCCGCGTCCCCCAGGGGGCTCGGGAAGCAAAAGCGCGGAGACCCCGAGTCAGGGTCTTAACCCCTTCTCACCAGCCGGTGCCCAGCAAGTCCCCTCTAGCTCCCTTAAGTAGTCTCGCAACCCTAAGCAAAGCCATCCCCAGATGATGCTCCGCAGAGAGGCGGGGTCCGGGTCCTCCCCTCCACCCCCTTCCGTTTAACCCTTTCACTGCCACGGCGCCGTCCCGCACTGACCGGCCAGCTGGGCTAGGAGACCCGCGCCCGGAGCACGCCCGAGCCCACCTAGAGGGCAGGAGGGTTGCAGGCGCTCTGGCCCCAGCCTCGGCACCCGCAGCATCCCCTCAGCTTCCCACCCCTCACTCAGCCTTTGGACCCCGGCCCAGCGCCCCCGGTACAATGGGGAGTCAGGCTGCCCGGGTCAGCCGCAGGGGCCGGAGTGCTCGCTGGAGGACCGGCAGGACGCCGGGGACCTCATCTCCAGGTACCCAACGCCCCAGCTCAGCTCCATCCTGAAGAGGAGGCAGGACCGGAACGGTAGCCTCCGCAGCCCCGAGTCTCGGGAGTGGCAGCTGGACCCTCACCCTGCGGAGCGTCTGGGCGCCCAGAGGTGAGGTTGGGGCGACCCCGCCCCCTCCCGCAGCCCTCAGCCTGCAGCCCGCAGCCCCTGCCTGGCCGGACCCTGCGCGGCGTCACGGGCTGCGGCTCCCCGGCTCCGGGGGCCAGCGGCCAGGGGTCCCAGCCCGGAGCGCCTGGCGGGGGCCGAGCCGCCCCCTCACCTGCACCTGCACGAAGGAGCCGCGGTAGAAGCAGCAGGCGGCGGCCGACAGGGCGCTCCACAGGCTGCACCGCTCGGTCATGGTGGGGCCGGGGGGCCAGGGCCGGGACTGTGCGGGGGACGGCTGCCGGCGGGGCAGGGGCGCGGGACCGACCGGGCTGGGCACCGGCTGCGCTTGCCTCTCGGCGGCGCGATTACCTCATCGCCTTGTCGGGGGAGGAGCGGAGAGGCGGGGCGGGGAGACCCCACCCTCCTGCCGGCCCCGGGAGGGGAGGGGGCCATTGTTCCTCCCTCCGCCCGCCCCCGGCTCCCCGCCCCTAGCCCCCAGAGCTCCAGCCCCGCGCGCCCCGGCAGCCTGTACTCTGGGGATGCTGAACGGGGGACCTGCCAAGGAGGGCTTCACGGGGTGCAGAAGGATGGGGTGGGGACCCCTGGGCCAGCAAGGGAGGGGGGGGTGTCCTGCCGCCCCCACTCGTCTCACTCCTCACTGACCCGGAGCGGGCAGAGACTTTGAACTAAATCATATCTAAAGCTGGAAAAATCCCTGTATATGTTTGACCAAATCCTTTGTGGCCTCAGGAAATCTCCCAGAGCCCAGGATTTCTCATCTCTGATTTGGAATCAGGGACTCTGCTGGGAATTGCGGGATATTCCACTGACAGACTTGGGGGGGTGGGGAGGGCAGAGACTCAGTAAGGCTCAATGGTTTGGGAATCAACCTGGGTTCAACTAGCGGTGCCCCACCTCCACCCAACCAAGTCCCTTCTCCTGGAGCCCAGATTTACTCATCTGGAAAACACACCTGTGCTGACCTCACTGAACTCTCGTTAGCATTGGCTGAGCTGATGCATGTAAGTTGCCAGGCATAAAACAAGTGCTCAATAAATGCTTGTTATTGTTTTCAAGCTTAGTGTCTTAGAATCTGGACTTTTGGTCCTAGAATCATAGGCTCTTCAGCACAAAGGGAGTCATCACTGACTCTGCATCAGTCAGGCCTGGAGTTCAAATCCTTTTGACAGGCTGTGTGACCTTAGGCAGGTGAGTCCACCTCTCCAGGTCTCACATATTTGATTATTTTCTGTAAATACATCTGAAGCTCTGAGCATGGAGCTTGGAGTTTTATGGTCTTGGAACTTTAGAATCCTTGCCTTAGAATCAAAGTACTCACATCACGATCTGAGAAACCCTGGAGCTCTGGAAGCTGAGTACGTAAGGTCAGGAATGGACTTTTGGTAACCGACTGTTGATTCCACCCTCTTCTGAGGCTTGAAGCCACAACTAACATTGCTTTGAGTTCATACTTCAAGGGATTCTTTAATCAGCTCCAGTGAGCAGGTATTATTTCTTTTACAGCATTTTTAAATTACATTTTTCAGCCCAGTAAATAAGGGGAAAATACAAAGCTAATCCTCACAGGGATCTCACTACCATCAGTGATGGGGATCTCATTACCTTTCCAGGCAGCTGGGATTTATGGGGTGCTGAAATATGCCCCTGTGTGGTCCACCACTGGCTTTGGTGCTGGTTCTACCTGAGGCCTCTGTCCCCCCTGTGGTGTCAGGGCTCGGGATGAGGAGCCAGGGCCCAAATCCTGGGAGCAGCTCCTGCTCAACTTGCTACAGCCCTGGGCTGCATTTCCTGGGTTCACTCAAGCTTGCTTTCTGACCACGCCCACACTCTTACCTCTGCCTGGATCACTCTACCACCCATCTCTGCTTATCTTTATCTCCTTTCCAGCTTTCTGTTTGGAGAGAGGATGTTGGTGAATATTCCTGGTCAACTGCAATGGCTTGGCTTCAATGCCTCCTCCTCCAGAAAGCCTTCCTTGATCTCCCCATCCCCAGCTCCTGAGCTGAAAGTCGTCCCCTACCTCTGGAGCTCCAATGGCTTCTTATCTGAGCCTTCTGGGGATGGTGGGGGACAGCAGTGTGAGCACTTCCCACAGAGCTCATTACTAGTCACTTACACGGAGCTTTCCAGGCAGCATCTTGGGTGATGGAATGCCCTGGGGTCAGGAACCAGCCCGGCCTGCTCTGTTCCAGGCCCAGATCTCCCCTTCATGGGCATGGACTCATTGAGCCCATAGCAACCCTGGTTTGGAAGCACCACTGTTACCCCATCTCATACAGGTGAACACTGAGGCTCAGAGAGGTGACACACCCAAAGTCATGTGGCAAATAAGTGGCAGATCTGGGACTAAAATTTGGGTCTGCTAAATTACAAAACACACGATCAAACCATTGTGTGGTTCTGCCCTGGTCCCCACATGGGCCAGGAGCCCTTGGAACACGGGGCCTGGCGCTCCTTGCCCTCTGCTGTGTGTTCCATACTCGGTAGGGGACCTGGCTCAGGGTGGGTGCTCCAGCACGTGGAAGGCCAAGGGCTCTGTCCATGGTCTTGGCATCAAATAAACTTGGGACAGCAATCCCAGCTCTGCCCTGCAGTAGCTGTGTGGTTGTGGGCAAGTCACTGCACTTCTCTGGGCCTCAAATTTCCCATCTGTAAATGGGCACAAGAAAGCCCTCACTGCCCAGTGATGAGGGAAGAAGTCAAAGACCTCATTTATGTAAAGAGCTCAGAAGTGACTCCCAGTGCCAGCAGCCAGCACAGGGCTCTGCACACAATAGGCACTCAAAATGTTATGTCGTGTTATTGTTATCGTTATTATTTCAAAACTGCATTTTCAACCTTCCCAGTGCCCAGGACAAATTAAGCTCATGATCGATGTGACTGTGCCCATTATCTGTGATGAGGAACTGAGTCATCCTTTCCTGCTGCCACCTCCCGGCACCAGCACCACGCGCTCAGAGACCAAATGGGGTTAGAGCCGGTCTTCGCAAGGAGCCACCCTTGGGGCCCTGTCCAGCTGGCAGCTGGATGGAGTCTGGTAGTAACAAACATTGGGAAGTCCTGAGTTTGGGGCCAGGAAAGAATGATGGAAGGCATGAGAAGAAGATGCTGGGATTGAAAGCAGACCCCACACGCTGCCTTGACTCCTAGACCTTCTCCTCCTGGGAATAGTCGGTGAGATCTGGCTCCTAACCAGGCCAGAAAAGGACTCTGCCCTTCCTGGAAGAGACTCCGGGCCCTCCAGTGTCCCCTTCCGGCCCCTCTTACCTTCACATAGTCCCCGCCAGCCTCCGGCTCTCCAGTGGCCCTGGAAGGAGAGAAGAAAAGCGAGTGTTCCCAGCCCTGCCTGGCTCCCCAGCTGCCAGCCTCTGCCCACCTGCAGGCAGGAGGGGGCACTGCAGCTGATAGCATTTGCTGGAATCTGCTGGCTGGGCTACTCCTCCACTCTCCAGCTGTGCGACCCTGGGCAAGTACCTTCACCTCTCTGAGCCTGTTTCCTGTCTGTAAATCAGGGTAATGATAGCCTCTGCTTCCTCGGGTTTTCTCGAGGACTCTGGGAGCTGATGAATGTTATATGCTTAACACGGGGCCTGCTCCCTGAATTGCTATCTTCGACCAGCTTCAGGACGCTGCACTCCCCTGGTGTTCACTCCCCACCTCCTCCCTGACTCCACAGTTGGTGGCCCCAGGCTGGGCCTCAGCCTCCTTTCCTCCCGCCCTACCCTCATTCCCTAGTGCAGAGTGACCCACCCAGTGGCACATCATGGTGCCATTGCTGGTGACATTTGGCTGCGGAATTGATCCCCTCCCCTAAGAGGTGGTCAGGATGGGGCCTGGAGAGGCCAGAGGCTGGGGGTGGCTGTTTTTCCCAGGTGCCAAATAGATATCACCCTTCCTCGTGAGGGCTTCCGTGAGCCACTTCCCCCAGTCCTCGGCCTTAAAGGCCCTCCCTTCTCCGATGCAGCCTGGACCTCCCCTTCAACACCAGACTCAGAAACCCAACTGCCTCCTTAGCATCTCCTCTCAGATGTTTGAAGTCATTTTGACTTTCGTATCCAAAGCAGGACTGCCGATCCCCCCCACCCCACGCCCCTGCTCCCCACATCCGATTCCCATCTCAGTTGATGTCAGCTTCATCCTTCTTGTTGCTTTGTTTGGCCCAAAACCCTGCAGTCCTCTGCATCTCCTCTCTCACTCACACTCCATGCCCAATCCATCAGGAAATCCTGTGGCTCTACTTCCAAAATAGATCCTGACCACTTCTCTCCATGTGTCAACCCTGCCCCATCTGGGACGCCCTCTGTGTCCTCTGTGGAGCACACAGCAGCCTTCTCGCTGTGTCTGCCCTCACAGCCCTCTGCCACCCAGGCGGCACTCAAGTGAAAAGCTAAGCAGATCTCGGTGCACAAACCACCCCCAAGCCTCCCATCTCTCAAAGCACAAAATCTAAATCCCACTCCATGGTCTACAAATGGCTGGCCATGTAATTTATCAACTAAACCAAGACTTTTCTTCCCTTGTGAGAGTAAAGAGGGTGCCATTTTCATGCCAGAAAAACAAGTGCAAACAGGCTCATGTGTTCCCCAACCTACAATGCCCTGTGTGGCCCTGGTGGTATCTGACTGCCCACCTCATCAATTCCCACCCCCAAAATATGCCTCCCTCCCTCATTCTATCCCTCATTCTGCCCCGGCCACATTGGCCTCCTTGCCAAGCCTGTTCTTGCCACAGGGCCTTTGCACTTGCCACAGGGCCTTTGCACTTGCCACAGGGCCTTGCCTGGAATGCCCTCTGCCCCACCCCACATCATCACACAGCTTGCCCCTCCCCGTACTTTATTTAGTGCTCTGCTTAATGTCCCCAACCAGAGAAGCCTTTCCTGACCACCCTGCCAAGAATAGTCCCTTGTCCCTCACTCTCTGTCCTCAACCCTGCTTTCTTTTCCTCAATCTCTGCCTGAAACAATCACTTTACATTTATTTGTTGACTCAGTTACCTGACGCCTCCCCTGGGGCACTAACTTTATATAGATAGCTCACAGGTGAGCCCCCACCACGGTGCCTGGCACATGGTAGGAGCTCAAGAACTCTTTATTGCTTAAGGAATGTATGAACAGTAAACCCTCAACCAGTATTCACCACTGTTGTTATTATTAATTCCCTCAACCAGTATTCATCACTATTGTTATTATTAATTCTGTCAGGCTGGGCCCTGGTTCTCTGGCTGGCACAGGCCTCAGTATTGCCATCTGCAAAACAGGGAGGAAAGTCAAACATCAGGGAACTGCTTCCTCAAATACAGAAGCACCAAATTTAAATTTAAATGTGATAAATCTAATAAAATAAATTTAAAACCAAAACAGCTGAGCTAAAAACAAGACAAAACAAAAACTGTGGGTGGAGTATATGTTTCCAGGGCAGAATTCCATGCAGGGTTTCCCCCTGAGGCCAGGGGTTCCTCATTGAGATGCTGTCCGACAGTCCTCCCTGTTCTGACATTCCAGAGTCCCTGGTGCTAGCCTTCCTTCCTGCAAAGTCCTTGCTGACCTCTAACCATAGTCCCTCAAGCTGCAGCCTGGCCCCAGCAGGCTCCCAAAGGTGTTTGGGTTCTCTCTGAACAGCCGAGTTGGGAGTGGGGTGGAGTACAGACCCCTCCCCCTCTCACCACCCTGCTCTTCCTGGGTGAGGTGTCCCATCCCAGTGTTTCCGGCCATTTAGGCCCGGAAATCCTCCCACTGCTGGGAACAGATTGGCCAGGACACTGGGATTACCTAGCACTTCCTCCTGCTTCCTGTCCACTTCCCCTCACACTCTGGGCAGGAGCAGAACCTTGGGGAGGGGGCGCCTGCCCCAAGGAGCAGGTGGGCTGAGGTGGCCAGAGCCAGTGGGGGTGCTCAGGCAGAGGCCCAGGCCCAGGAAGCTGAGGGCCTGGAGCCACCACCAGCACCCATCACCTCTCCCTGCCCCCCTACAACACTCCAGGATTCCTAAGACATAAGGTGACCATGTTGGCTCACCACCCACTGACATCATTTGCCCAGACTATGGCCACCACCTCATAACTGCCTCCCAGCCTGCATCTGTGTCCCTCTGACTTGTTCTCCCCCCAGCAGCCAGAGCAATCCTATTAAAATGAGTCAGCTTAAGACTTTCCTCTGCTCCAGCCCACTGGAGTGAGCCCCAGTTTCACTCAGAGTTCCCTGGTGGCACAGTGGTTAAGAATCTGCCTGCCAGTGCAGGGGACACAGGTTCGAGCCCTGGTCCGGGAAGATCCCACATGCTGCGGAGAAACTAAGCCTGTGTGCCACAGCTACTGAGCCTGCACTCTAGAGCCGCGAGCCACAACTACTGAGCCCGTGTGCCTAGAGTCCGTGCTCCACAATAAGAGAAGCCACCGCAATGAGAAGCCCGCGTACCGCAACAAAGAGTAGCCTCCACTGGCTGCGACTAGAGAAAGCCCACGTGCAGCAACAAAGACCCAACGCAGCCAAAAATAAATAAATATATATATATTTTTTTAAAAAGCTGAAGTCCTCATAACAGCCTTCACACACTGGCTCTGACCACACTCCCCTCACTCACGCTGCCCCAGCCAGGCTGGGCTTCTTGCTGCCTTTTGTTCCCACCTCAGGGCCTTTGCACTTTCTGTTCCCTCTGCGAGAATACTTTCCCTCCAGATATCCACTGAGCTCCCGCCTTTCCCTCCTTCAGGTTTTTACCAAAATGTCCCTCCTCAGTGAGGCCTTCCCTGGCCGCCCATCTGGAAGTGAAGTGTAGCCTCTCAATGCTCCCCACCTCCCCGCCCTGCTTCGTCCTTCTCCGTAGCACTTCATCTGACTTGCCATGCACTATCTCCTCTCACCAGAACATCAGCTCCACAAGGGCAGGGGTTGGGTTCTGCTTAGAATGGTGCCAGGCACCCTATAAATATGTTTTGCTCTGTTTTGTATTTTTTGGTCACACTGCGTGGCATGTGGGATCTTAGTTCCCTGACCAGGGATCGAACCCGTGTCCCCTGCAGTGGAAGCACGATGTGTTAAACACTGGACCACCAGGGAAGCCCCTGTAAAGATGTTTTTGAATGAATAAATGTCACAGCAGCCCCTGCAATCCTGAGGACAAACTCTAGTTCTCATGGGTCGGCCCACTGTGACCCAGCCCCTGCCAGCCACCCCTCCTCTCTTCCTTAGGGTCCTCCATGCACTGAGGCTTCACACTTCCTCCAAAGAGCTCTACCCGCTCCAGCCTCAGGACCTTTGCACGTGATATTCCTTCTGCCTAGAGGAATTCTCTCCCTTAGAGTCAGAGTAATCCCTACTCAGCCTGCAGATCTCAGTTTGCTTGGAAACTTCTAGAATGTTCTCTCTCCCTTTGTAATGATCAAATCCAGGAATCAAAGCTTCCATCGTAAAAAACTCAGCTCCAGGCTTCCCTGGTGGCCCAGTGGTTAAGAACCCGCCTGCCAGTGTAGGGGACACGGGTTCGAGCCTTGGTCTGGGAAGATCCCACATGCCGCAGAGCAACTACGCCCGTGTGCCACAACTACTGAGCCTGCACTCTACAGCCTACGTGCCACAACTACTGAGCCCGCGAGCCACAACTACTAAAGCCCGTGTGCCTAGAGCCCGCGCTCCGCAACAAGAGAAGCCACTGCAATGAGAAGCCTGCGCAACGAAGAGTACCCCCTGCTCACAGCAACTAGAGAAAGCCCGCACACAGCAACGAAGACCCAACGCAGCCAAAAATAAATAAATAAATAAATAAATAGTTAAAAATAATAAAATAAAACTGAAATACTGTATTTTAAAAAAAATAAAAAACTCAGCTCCATTAATTAATTAATTAATTTCTT
This sequence comes from Phocoena phocoena, assembly GCF_963924675.1. Classification (NCBI taxonomy): domain Eukaryota; kingdom Metazoa; phylum Chordata; class Mammalia; order Artiodactyla; family Phocoenidae; genus Phocoena; species Phocoena phocoena. The sequence continues at coordinate 107,603,845 of NC_089224.1, forward strand.
ATTTTATGGATTTAAAAGGCACTTCCTCTCTAATATTAGTGGTGAAATCAATTAATAAATAATAGTGACAACTGAGCTAAATCAGTTCCACTAATCAGCTGCATTAATTATTTAAATAACCAACCCCTTTCATTGCCTGTATTAGCTGATTTGTTCTTATAACTAGTACCACTTATTGCATACATTAGCTTAATTAATTGAATTAATGATCAGTCATTAGAGTCCATTATCCTTTATTTCCCCAGTGCAGGTTTCGGTCTGAGCTTTACTTTCAGGGTCTCCATCCTGGCCAGGAGGGAAGGGCGAGGCTCCCCCAGGGACCCTGGAGGAGAGGCTGCCATCCTGTTCCACCTTGGCCCTCCCTCACCACAGGCAGCCTTGCCCTACAGAGCCCTGCAGCCTCGCTGCCCTCTGTCTGTCCCCCACTTTGCTCCCTGGGGTGTGGTCATATGGCCTTGAGTGGAGCTTTCCCCAACGTCTGCCTCATGCTTCCCAGCTTTCCCCCTGCCCTCCCCTCTCTGAGCTTCAACTTCCTCATCTGTGAAATGGGCATATTTTAACTGTCTTCCCAGAGGGGCTGCAAGGATCCTATGAGAAGGAAAGGTGGAAGGTTCCTTAGCCCCTGTGGTTCCTCTCGTTGCCCCAGCACCACCCCCCCCCCAAATGAAATCTCCCATGCTGCTCCTCCCGGAGGGTTGGGTTGAAGATACCCTCCCTCCTTCACTCCGACTTTCACTCACCCGGGGCAGAGAAGCAACCCTGCTCTACGCTCCTTAGTCCTTAAAGACCCTGAGAAGGGACAGCTGGGGTGGAAAGCCCCATCTCTCTGGGGACACCCAGCCAAGAGGCCTTTGGGATTCCCTGCCAGGAAGGCCCTTGGCTTTAGCCTCTGCCCTGCCCCCTCTCCTGTACGATGGGCCACCACCATCCTGGAGACGTCCTTCCTCCTCTCTGCCATTCTGCACCCTCAGTCTTCTTGACAGGGGTGAGCTCCCCAGCAGAGCTCAGGAAGGGTCCCAGCTCTGTGAGGAGAGGACAGATCAGGGGTCGCTCATCCCAGGGCAGAGCTGAGGAGTCTGAGTCCCAAGAGCTGCTGAGACTTAACAGCTGCTGGAGACGAGCAAATGGGGAAGACGACTGAATGCCTGTGCAGAAGCCCCGCTTTATAGCAAGGCACAGAGCTGCTCAGACGAGACCTGGCTTGGCTCTGCTTTATTCCTTGCCCGAGGGAGGCTCCCCCAGATGATGGGGACTGCTCCTGGATGGAGATGCGGGACACTGGGGAGGGGAAAGTGAAGAAAAAGAATATTCCAACCAGACCAGGAACCCAGAATCAACATGAGGAAGAGGAAATGAAGTGGGCATGGACAGGGGAAAGACCCTCAGGGGCTCTGAAGAGGGCCCTCAGCTGGGAGGGAGGAGGCTGTGTGACCCTGGGCGAATCCCCCTTGTTGGGCCTCAGTTTCCTCTTCTACAAATGGGTGTGGTGATCGCCTGAGCATCCTGTGTACCGGTACTTCCTCGGGCCAGGTCCAGGTTAAATGCTCTACTTTGTCTAGTCCTCACGATGACCCTGTGAAGCAGGTGCTGTTATTGTCCCCAATTTACAGATGGGGAAACTGAGGGTCAGAGAGGGGAAGGGGGTTTCTCAATGTTGTAAAGACAGTCAGCAGTGGGCCTCTGAGCCGCTGACGTAGCCGACCCCTTTCTTCCCCAGCTCTCACGCCACATACGTCCAGCATTCTGTAAACAGAGTCCGCTAAGGGTTTGAGGGGATGTGGCTCCAGCTGGGGTTGGTGGGGGGACCATCCATCCTTCCTGAGCCAGCGCAGTTCCCACAGCCTCAGGCGTCTGGGGGTCTCAAGGGCTATGAGAAAGTCTCCACAGGAAATGAGAGCCAGGAGCAGCTGGGCCCCTTTGGAAGACAAGGACCAGCCGCCCAGAGTCTGAGGAGGCTGAATGGGCTGAGCCCACCACAGCCCCCTCCCCCCCCCCCCCCACCGTGGGTAATCACTACCAGATGCCCGGCAGCTGACGTCACTTTGCAGGGCCGAGAGGGTCGTGGGACTCTGGGGAGTGTTGGGAATTCTTGGACAGGAATCAACATTCCGAAAGGAAATGGTGGGGGGGTGGGGACAGGGGTCTTGGCCTGCTCTCAATGCCTGGCACCAGGGCTGGGGCACGGGCAACACAGGGTGCCCCCGGCCGGGGTGCTCCCTTCTCCACATCTCAGTTTCCTTCTGAACAGCCCTGGAAGTGGAGTGGAGGGGTCTGGGTCTCTGGGAGGCAGGAAAGGATGTTCAGGTGAGACACTTTAGAATGAGTAGGACTGCGGTCAAATCCTCCTTAAAGGAGAAGTCCTCGTAAAACATAAGTCAGAGTGGGGCCTTCCTCTGCTTGAGGCCAGCAACGGCTGCAACTCGCTCAGAGTCAAAGCCAGGTCCTTGCCGGGCCTTCCAGGCCTCACTTATCTGAACCCATTTCCTTTCTGGCCTCATTTCCACCACTCCTCTCCCCAGCCCCCACCTTGCTCTCTGCTGCTCCTCAAACGTGCCAAGGATGCTCCCACCTCAGGGCCTTCGTACCTGCTATTCCTTCGGCCTAGTATACCCTTCCCCAGATATCAAGATGGTTTGTTCCCAGTACACTGGAAACTAATATAATATTGCGTATCAACTATATTTCAACTAAAAAAAAAAAAGAGGGTCTGTTCCCTCATCTCCTTTGCTCAAACATCAGTTTCTCCCTGAGACTTTTTTCCTGGCTAACCTTCCTAAATTGCTACCACCAGCCACTACCCTCCAAGACCAGTTCCCCTACTTGATCTGAATCTTTCTCCGTAGTGCTTTTCTCTTCTGGCTGACCGGGTAACTCATTATCTTGTTTATCATCTGTCTCCCCCACACTGGAATGGGAGATCCTTGAGAGCAGGGTTTTGTCTGCTGTGCTCACTGCTGTCTCCCTAGAACCTAGAAGAATGTCTAGGAATAGCTGCATCTCAGTAACTATTAAAATGAATGAAATTCCAACTCAACTGTGTCATCTGAAGCAAGTTGTTAACCTCACAAAACCTCGATGTCTTCATCTGAAAAATGGGCTCCTATTACCGCCTTTTCAGGGGGGTATGGGAAGTCATTTGAAGTAATGGTAGAGACAGCTCTGAGATTTTTACTTGCAGGAGGTGAAATGTGGCCTAGTGGTTAAGTGCTTGGGCTTGGGAGTTGGTCAAGACGGAATCAAATCTAGGCTCTGACACTTAATCTCTCTGTGACCCCAGGAAAGTCCCTTTCTCTCTCTGAACCTCAGTCTCCTCGCTGGTAAAATGTGGTAGATGGCACCCATTGAGTGTTCCAGGCAGGGCCAGCCAGTTGTCCTCTGGTGGGACCCTGGCCTGACAATTCCTATGTGTGTGTGTGGGTGTGGGGTGTTGGGGGACCTCCCTTCCCTCTCTGAGACTCTGCTTCCTCCTCTATAACATGGACTGAAGGTAGAGTGTCAGGGCTTTCTGGACCCACTATTTCCCTGCAGAAGGCTAAGGGTGCCAGGGGATGGGAGCAGACTGGGCTGGTGCTCTCCTTTTTGGGAGCTAAATGCCCTTCATTCCCCTTCTATCGGCCCCTCCTCCCTCCTTCCTCTGCATCCCCCATGATCTCAGCAGGGAACAGGGCACCAGGAAACTCCTGCAGCCTCACCTCTTCCCCTTCCTTCCTTTTGCTCCAGGTGCAACCTGCTTCCCAGGGGGTAGGGGAGGGACACGTCTTCCCCAGCTTACGCTGCTCCCTGAACAGCCACTGGGATGACCCCCTTGGGACACTCAGGAATGAGGCTCCCAGTCTTACTCAGTGGCAGTTCTCAAATGCCCTTGTTCCCAAGCTGGATGGATCCTCAGAGACCATCCCAGGCCCATCTTGGCTGTTGGGGAGATTGAGGCCCAGAGTAGGGCAGGACAAGCCTGAGATCACACAGGCAAAGCAGGTCGCCTGACTCCAGCACAGATCTGGGCTTCACAGGCTCCTAGAAGAAATGTTCAATTCCTGGACTCCTACTTGGCCTGGAGAGCAGGTGGGACACTGGGTCCCAGGGCACCAGGAAAGGGCTCAATCTGATCTGCTAACCCCACCCCCCTCAGGACCCCTGGACACTCCAGATGATAAGGCGGGGAAGGGAGAGTCTCCCTATTTCTTTTTAGCTCTAAGCCAGGCCTGATGCCAGAGGCACTGCCAGGACCATCTCTGCCCACAGAGGAGGAAGGCTGGGTCCTAGACTTGGCATTCTCAAGGTGTCTCAATACCTGCTGGAGGGGAATGGGTTGCCTAGTCGTTGAGGGCCTGGTCCAGGAAGGTGGAATTAAACCCTAGCTCTGACTTTCACTAGTTGTGTCAAACTGGGCAAGTAAACCTCTCTTTCCTCATCTGAAAACTGGAGATCGTAATAGTGCCTCTCTTCTGGTACTGTTGTGACCAGAAGATGCCCAACCTGTGCCGGGAGAGGCTGGGGATAGAGTTACACCAAAAGAAAGTTTAAAAGTCCCTGATGTTAAACTCACACCCAGGTTTGTCAGCTGCCCCAGGGGCACGTATTTCCCCCTCAGACAACTCCCGTTCCGGGCGGCGGCCCTCCTCGGTCCCAGCTCGGTCACTCACCCTCTGGGTCCCAGTGCGGGGCACCTTCGGCCCACCGCAGTCATAGTTCCCTGTCTTCGCGGCCTGCAACCCGTGGACCTCCTCTGCCCGACGGCTCCCGCCTTTCTCAGGATACGGAGCTGCAGAGCCTAGAGCAGGACTCCTGGGGAGGAGCCTGGACTGTAGGCCACGCCTCGGACACGCCCCTCTGCCCTCCCTGGGCGCGCTCCACCGCCTACTTCTCCCTCCGGGAAGGACACGCCCCGCCTCGGACACGCCCTCCGCCTGCTGTCTCGCTCCGCCCTCTACCCCATCTGTCAGGTCGGAGCGGGAAGGACATGCCCCCGAGCACACCCCCTCCGCCTCGCCCCGCCCCACTCCGAGGCCAGCTTCCCCAACAGTCCCTGCGCCGCATGGGAAGGCCACGCCCCTGCACACGCCCATTCACCACGCCCCGCCCCGCCCCGCCCCGCTTCAGCAAACCCTCAGCTGGCTTCTAAGACTTTGGTTACCTCAGAACGCCCCCGGAGTTACGAGGCCCGCTATCCTGCATACAATCCTTGCTCCACACCCGAATGAGGCCGAATTTAAGAGGGGATGGCAAGAGAAGGCAGCCTGGAGCAGCCAGAGATGGTGGAAAAGCATTTGTTTTATTCATCATAAACGTAAGCACTCCCATTTACCGAGTTGTTTGTGGTGTCAGGCGCTGTGCTAAGATTTTACAAGTATGTTACTCTTGAATTCTCACCACAACCCTACAAGGTAGGTGCTATCGTTGTGCCCATTTATCAGATGAGAAGAGTGAGGCTTGGGGAAGGGAACAGACTTGTCCAAGGTCATGCAGTCAGTAAGAGGCAGCGTCTGGACCGGATTCACTCTGCAGCTTTACAAGGTCCTGCTCCCCACTGAAGGACCAATTACCCCAGCAAACAGAAGCTGTGCTTGGTGTCTCAGGGCACAGTCACTCAAGAGAGGTTCCAGAACCAACCCTAGAGTTACTTTTGCTCAGATTTTTTCCCCCTCTTTATTTCAATAGGTACATCTGACGAGTATGGTTTAGACAAAGGCTCTGAAGGTTGAAAAGCAAGGGACTGGGGGTGCAGGGGTGGTGGTGGGATGAATTGGGAGATTGGGATTAACATATATACACTAATACGTATAAAATAGATAACTAAGAACCCGCTGTATAAAAAAATAAATTAAAAAAAAGAAATAAACTGGAAAAAAAGAAAAGAAAAGCCAGGGACTCCTTTGGTGGGGGCTGAGGGGGTCTCCCAAGGGCATGAAGTACATGGCTGTAGGGCTTAGAAGATGGTGGGTACAATGTGGTGGATAAGTGTGCAGCCACTGGAGACAGGCAGCTTCCTGCTCAAATCCCAGCTCTGCAACCTTGGCTGAGTCTCAGTTTCCCCATCTGTAAGATTGGCGGGGGGCAGAGGGGGCAGGTAATAGTACAATCTTTTGCAGAGTGTTCAGTGAGTAACATTTGTTTTGACACCCAGTAAAATGGGTACTGACTAAATGAGAGCTATTTGTATTTTTTCATCACTATCTGTATTTTTGTATCAACTCAACACACGCTGTAACCAAGTTAGTTAACAAGTGGTCTTCTAGATCAAGGGGAGCAATGCTGTCCAGCAGAATTAAAGGTGGTGATTCGGGTGTGGGCCCCAGGGCAGGGATCCAGTGATTGGGCTTGGATCCACCCAGTAGCTGAGGGCCCATGCTGGAGGCTGCCTAGGGCTTTGGAGTTGGGGTGGGCGTGGGGGGCGGGGGTGGGTCTTAGTTCAAGTCCTAAGCTTGTCATTTGCTTGATGTGCACCCTGACTGGGGCAGATGACATTCCCTCTCTGAATCTCAGTTTCTTCTTCTGTCATATGGAAATAACAGTATCTTCCCCCTGGGTTTGTTTGTTTTTTCCCTGTTTGTTTTTGTTTTTGTTTTTTTCCTGAGAATTAATTACAAGTGAAGGGCTAAGTACAGTGCCTGGTCTATAGTAAGCACTTGGTTAATGTGTAGGTATGTTTGTGTGTGTGTGTTTTGTTTTGTTTCTACTCAGATGTGTGTGTTGGGGGGTCCTCTCCAGGATCTACTGGTAGGAGGCTGGAGACACCATCCCCGCAGGTCCTGCCCTCACCCTCCCCTGATGGGCACCTACCTTTCTGAGACCACGTTCCTGGGGTCTCGCTCCTCTTCTGTGTCTGCACTGGGGTCCTCAGGTTTCCTCATGGGGCCCACTTCCACTGCTGAAGGGTTGGGTCCCACTGCTGGGGTGTCCTCCACGGCGGCATCGGTCCCCACCACCACCTTCTTGGCTGCCTCCAAGCCTGAGGGGTCAGGCAGCCCTCGGGGCACCACATGGGGCTCAGGGCCAACCTCCTGGGCCTCCTGGGTGGCCTGTTGGTCCCAAACCTTCTTGATGCTGGGGCGAGGCATGGTGCCCATGTGGCTGTACATGTCGCTGGAGCGGGCATAGGCCGGGGGGCTTTTGGGGACTGTCACCATGTCATCCTGTGTGGCGTCAAAGGTGTCAGCCTCCAGATGGGGCCGGATGCTGGTGGAGGCCAAAGATCGTCTCAGAGTGAAGGACCGAGGAAGGTTGGAGAGACTCCCAAAGCCCTTGAACTTGAAGAACTCTGGCAGTGGGAAGGGGAGGGAAAGAAGTTAATGATATTGCCAGCACTAATAATAATAACAATAAAATGTCTGCGCAGTTCCACTCATTGACGGTCCAAGGAGGGTTAGGAGTTTCACTGACACCCCCTCTAACTGTTATGGTATAATATGGCAGCTCTGGAATTGCAGAGCCCTGGGCTTGAATCCCTTGAATTCCACATCCTAGCTGTGTGAACTTAGGCAAGTCACTTGTCCTCTGTGAACCTCATTCTCCACAACAGTAAAATAGAGATTATAGTACCCGTCTCCTATGGGCAATGGGAGAACTGAAGAAAAGCATGAACTCAGCATGTAAATAACATGCTTAGCCTGGTAGCTGACACACAGAGTAACCTCCATAAGAAGTAATGAAGGTGATGATGATCACAATAAATGCCTCTGCATTTGTCAAACATGCTGCATGCATTAATTACTTCACTGAATTCTCAACACAACTCCAGGACACAAGTTTAATCCCCCATTTTCCAGATGAGGAAACTGAGGTTCAGAGCTGTGACATGACCTGCCTGAGGTCACACAGCGGGAGGCGAAGCGTGTGTGTGTGTGTGTGTGTGTGTGTGTGTGTGTGTGTGTGTGAGAGAGACGTGTGTGTTGGGGTGGGCAGGGGGCGTTTGAATGAGGCTCTGTGCCCCTGAGGTGAGGGTGAAATGAGAAGGGGGTTGTCGGGAGCCTGAGGGTCCCACTCCCTGCGGTTCCGTCCTTCCTGTCAGCTGAGCCTGGTGTTGGGACTCAGGCAGCAGTGCTCGGGTGATACCATCTCCTCGTTTCCGCGGGGGTGCATGTGAGTTCCCTCCTCCCCGTCCCCAGCTGTGAGACTGCCCTTCCTCGCAACCACCACCATCTGACTGACTTCACTACAGCCTCCAGATAAGCAAAAAGGAAAAACCCTGGCATTTGCCACTTCCTCGGCATCCTGTGCCTCCTCAGGTCCTCACAACCATGATGGAATATATCGGTGGGACGCCCCCATCTGACCAGACAGAAAACTGAGGCCCAGAGAGGGGAAGGAATTTGCCCAGGGTCACGAAGCAAGGCTGAGCCTGGACAAGGGCCCAGGGCTCTGGATTGCTGGGGTCAGTGTTCTGGGGCTTTCCTCCCAGTCCTGCCGGCCCCCTCACTTGGTCTTATTCTCTGCCTCCTGACAAATGCTGTCAGAAGATGCTGAGGCTCTGCTCTTAGAAAGCTATGCCATGGGGCAGAAATTGTGCCAACGACTGCCTTCTTTCTCAGCACTGCTTGTTTTGTCCCCTGGGGACTGGGGGTCTGGAGGAAACAGTAGTGGGGCCGGGAGGGAAACTGAGGCCCAGAGTCCAGGAACTTGAGATTGAGCCCTGCTCAGTAGCCCCATATGACCTCAGGCAAGTGTCTTGGTCTCAGTCTTTTCATCTGTCATAATCCTTGCCCTGTGCTGTCAGATCAGAAGAATCAGGGGAAACTGAAGTTTGCTGGCACCAGGAAGGGATCACCAACCTGGGGGAGAAGTGATGGGTGGGTGTGGCCCCTCACTGAGTTGCTCTGGGTCCCAGCGTCACTGCTTA